>NC_053022.1:87605341-87731114 GCF_003073215.2 Triticum urartu | reverse complement strand
GTTCATAAGAACAGAGTAACGCCTTAAGCAAGATGACATGATGTAGAGGGATAAACTCATGCAATATTATGTAAACCCCGTCTTTTTATCCTTTATGGCAACAATACAATATGTGTCGTTTCCCTTTCTGTCACTGGATCGAGCACTACAAGATTGAACCCAAAACTAAGCACTTCTCCCATTACAAGAAAGATCAATCTAGTAGGCCAAACCAAACTGATAATTCAAAGAGACCTGCAAAGATAAACCAATCATACATAAAAGAATTCAGAGAAGATTCAAATATTGTTCATAGATAATCTGGATCATAAACCCACAATTCATCGGATCTCGACAAACACACCTCAAAAGAAGATTACATCGAATAGATCTCCAAGAGAATCGAGAACTTTGTATTGAGATCCAAAGAGAGAGAAGAAGCCATCTAGCTACTAGCTATGGACCCGAAGGTCTGAGGTAAACTACTCACACATCATCGGAGGGGCCATGGAGTTGATGTAGAGGCCCTCCGTGATCGATGCCCCCTCCGGCGGAGCTCCGGAAAAAGACCCCAAGATGGGATCTCTTGGGTACAGAAGGTTGCGGCAGTGGAAATAGGGTTTAGTGGTGCTCCTAGATGTTTGCGGGGTATATGAATATATATATATATATATAGGAGGAAGAAGTAGGTCGATGGAGCAACGAGGGGGCCACGAGGGTGGAGGGCGCGCCCAGGGGGGTAGGTGTGCCCCCCTGCCTCGTGGCCTCCTTGTTGATTTCTTGACGTCCACTCCAAGTCCTCTGGATCACGTTTGTTCCAAAAATCACGATCCTGAAGGTTTCATTCCGTTTGGACTCCGTTTGATATTCCTTTTCTGCGAAACACTGAAATAGGCAAAAAAAACAGCAATTTGGGCTGGGCCTCTGGTTAATAGGTTAGTCCCAAAAATAATATAAAAGTGTAAAATAAAGCCCGTTATCATCCAAAACAGATAATATAATAGCATGGAACAATCAAAAATTATAGATACGTTGGAGACGTATCAAGCATCCCCAAGCTTAATTCCTGCTCGTCCTCGAGTAGGTAAATGATAAAAACAGAATTTTGATGTGGAATGCTTCCTAACATATTTCTCAATGTAATTTTCTTTATTGTGGCATGAATGTTCAGATCCGAAAGATTCAAGATAAAAGTTTAATATTGACATAAAAATAATAATACTTCAAGCATACTAACTAAGCAATCATGTCTTCCCAAAATAACATGGCCAAAGAAAGTTCATCCCTACAAAATCATATAGTTTGGTCATGCTCCATTTTCGTCACACAAGAATGCTCTCATCATGCACAACCCCGATGACAAGCCAAGCAATTGTTTCATACTTTACTAATCTCAAACTTTTTTCAACTTTCACGCGATACATGAGTGTGAGCCATGGATATAACACTATGGGTGGAATAGAATATAATGAAGGGGGTTGTGTGGAGAAGACAAAAAAGGAGAAAGTCTCACATCGACGCGGCTAATCAATGGGCTAGGGAGATGCCCATCAATTGATGTCAATGCAAGGAGTAGGGATTGCCATGCAACAGATGCACTAGAGCTATAAATGTATGAAAGCTCAACAAAAGAAACTACGTGGGTGTGCATCCAACTTGCTTGCTCATGAAGACCTAGGGCACTTGAGGAGGCCCATTGTTGGAATATACAAGCCAAGTTCTATAATGAAAAATTCCCACTAGTATATGAAAATGACAAAACAAGAGACTCTCTATCATAAAGATCATGGTGCTACTTTGAAGCACAAGTGTAGAAAAAAGGATAGTAGCATTGCCCCCTTTTTTGGGCCTTCTTTTTTTAATATTTGTCCTTTATTTTTTTTATTTTTTATGGGACAATGCTCTATTACTGATGATCATCACACTTCTATTTATTTACAACTCAATGATTACAACTCATACTAGAACAAGATATGACTCTATATGAATGCCTCCAGCGGTGTACCAGGATGTGCAATGACTCATGAGTGACATGTATGAAAGAATTGTGAATGGTGGCTTTGCCACAAATACGATGTCAACTACATCATCATGCAAGGCAATATGACAATGATGATGCGTGTCATAATAAACGGAACGTCGGAAAGTTGCATGGCAATATATCTTGGAATGGCTATGGAAATGCCATAACAGGTAGGTATGGTGGCTGTTTTGAGGAAGATATAAGGAGGTTTATGTGTGATAGAGCATATTGTATCACGGGGTTTGGATGCACCGGCGAAGTTTGCACCAACTCTCAAGGTGAGAAAGGGCAATGCACGGTACCAAAGAGGCTACCAATGATGGAAGGGTGAGAGTGCATATAATCCATGGACTCAACATTAGTCATAAAGAACTCACATACTTATTGCAAAAACCTACAAGTCATCAAAAACCAAGTATTACGTGCATGCTCCTAGGGGTATAGATTGGTAGGAAAAGACCACCGCTCGTCCCCGACCGCCACTCATAAGGAAGACAATCAAATAACACCTCATGTTTCAAATTTGTTACACAACGGTTACCATATGTGCATGCTACGGGACTTGCAAACTTCAACACAAGTATTCCTCAAATTCACAACTACTCAACTAGCACAACTTTGATATCACTATCTCCATATCTCAAAACAATCATCAAGTATCAAACTTCTCTTAGTATTCAATGCACTTATATGAAATTTTTTATTATGACTAAAAGCAAATTGCCATGTTGTTCTAAAGGACTCCCAAAATAATATAAGTGAAGCATGAGATATCAATTATTTCTACAAAATAAGACTACCACCGTGCTCTAAAAGATATAAGTGAAGTACTAGAGCAAAAACTATATAGCTCAAAAGATATATGTGAAGCACATAGAGTATTCTAATAAATTCCAATTCATGTGTGTCTCTCTCAAAAGGTGTGTACAGCAAGGATGATTGTGGTAAACTAAAAAGCAAAGACTCAAATCATACAAGACGCTCCAAGCAAAACACATATCATGTGGCGTATAAAAATATAGCTCCAAGTAAAGTTACCGATGAACGAAGACGAAAGAGGGGATGCCTTCCGAGGCATCCCCAAGCTTAGGATTTTTGGTGTCCTTGTATTTTACCTTGGGGTGCCTTGGGAATCCCCAAGCTTAGTCTCTTGCCACTCCTTGTTCCATACTCCATCAAATCCTTACCCAAAACTTGAAAACTTCACAACACAAAACTTAAAAGAAAATCTTCGTGAGCTCCTTTAGTAAAAGAAAACAAACCGCCACTTCAAGGTACTGTAATGAACTCATTCTTTATTTATATTGGTGTTAAACCTACTGTATTACAACTTTTCTATGGTTCATAAACTCTATTACTAGCCATAGATTCATCAAAATAAGCAAACAACACACGAAAAACAGAATCTGTCAAAAACAGAACAGTCTGTAGTAATCTGTAGGTTTAGAATACTTATGGAACCCCAAAAATTCTAAAATAAATTTATGGACGTGTGGAATTTATCTATTAATCATCTTCAAAAATAATTAACTAAATAGCACTCTCCAGTAAAAAATGGAAGCAATTCTCGCGAGCGCTAAAGTTTCTGTTTATTACAGAAGGATCAAAAAGACTTTCCCCAAGTCTTCCCAGCGGTTCTACTTGGCACAAACACTAATTAAACACAAAAGATACAACCAAAACAGAGGCTAGATAAATTATTTGTTACTAAACAGGAGCAAAAATCAAGGAATAAAAATAAAATTGGGTTGCCTCCCAACAAGCGCTATTGTTTAACGCCCCTAGCTAGGCATAAAAGCGAAGATAGATCTAGGTATTGCCATCTTTGGTAGGCAATCCATAAGTGGCTCTCATAATAGATTCATCAGGTAATTTAATTTTCTTTCTAGGAAATTGTTCCATGACCTTCCTTAATGGAAGTTGGAATCTAATATTCCCGTCCTTCATATCAATAATTGCACCAATCGTTCTAAGGAAAGGTCTACCGAGAATAATAGGACATGAAGGATTGCAATCTATATCAAGAACAATGAAATCTATGGGCACATAATTACTATTTGCAACAATAAGAACATCATTAATCTTTCCCATAGGTTTCTTAATAGTGCAATCCGCAAGGTGCAAGTTTAAAGAACAATCATCAAATTCACGGAAACCTAGCAAATCACACAAAGTTTTTGGGATCGTGGAAACACTAGCACCCAAATCACAAAAAGCATAGCATTCATGATCTTTAATTTTTATTTTAATAGTAGATTCCCACTCATAAAGTTTTCTAGGGATAGAAACTTCCAACTCAAGTTTTTCTTCATAAGATTGCATCAAAGCATCAACAATATGTTTAGTAAAAGATTTATTTTGACTATCAGCATGAGGAGAATTTAGCACGGATTGTAACAACGAAATACAGTCTATCAAGGAGCAATTATCATAATTAAATTGCTTGTAATCCAAGATAGTGGGTTCATTGATATCTAAAGTTTTGACCTCTCCAATCCCACTTTTATCAATTTTTGCATCAAGGTCTAAAAACTCTGAATTTTTGGGACACCTTCTAAATAAAGTTGACTCATCTCCAGTCCCATAATTATCAAGATTCATATTGCAAAACAAGAATTTAATAGGGGACACATCAATTACTTTTAGATCTTCATCTTTATTGTCATGAAAACTAGAAGAACACGCTTTCACAAAGCAATCTTTCTTAGCACGCATCCTAGCGGTTCTTTCTTTGCACTCATCAATGGAAATTCTCATGGATTTGAAAGACTCATTAATATCATGCTTAGGTGGAATAGATCAAAGTTTCAAAGAATCAACATCAAGAGAAATTCTATCCATGTTCCTAGCCAACTCATCAATCTTAAGCAATTTTTCTTCAATCAAAGCATTGAAACTCTTTTGCGATGTAATAAATTCTTTAATACTAGATTCAAAATCAGAGGGCATATTATTATAATTTACATAAGAATTGTTGTAGGAATTACCATAATTATTAGAGGAATTACTAGGAAACGGCCTAGAATTAAAATTACCTCTATACACGTTATTACCAAAAATTTGCCTACCAAAAAAATTCACATCCATAGATTCATTATTATTTTCAATAAAATTAGACAAAGGTATATCATTAGGATCAGTAGAAGCACTCTTATTAGCAAACAATTTCATAAGTTCATCCATCTTTCCACTCAAAACATTAATCTCTTCAATTGCATGCACCTTTTTACTAGTAGATCTTTCAATGTGCCATTGAGAATAATTAACCATAATATTATCTAGGAGTTTGGTAGCTTCTCCTAAAGTGATTTCCATAAAAGTGCCTCCCGCGGCCGAATCTAAAAGATTTCAAGAAGCAAAATTCAATCCGGCATAAAAAATTTGTATAATCATCCATGAATTCAAACCATGTGTAGGGTAATTACGTATCATTAATTTCATCCTCTCCCAAGATTGTGCAACATGTTCATGATCAAGTTGCTTAAAATTCATAATATCATTTCTAAGAGAGTTGTGTTGGGGAACGTAGTAATTTCAAAAAATTCCTACGCACACACAGGATCGTGGTGATGCATAGCAACGAGAGGGGAGAGTGTTGTCTACATACCCTTGCAGACCGTTCGCGGAAGCGTTATATCAACGCGGTTGATGTAGTCAAACGTCTTCATGATCTGACCGATCCAAGTACCAAAAGCACGATACCTCCGAGTTCTGCACACGTTCGGCTCGATGACGTCCTCGCCTTCTCGATCCAGCAAGAGGGGCGAAGTAGTAGATGAGTTCCAGCAGCACGACGGCGTGGTGACGGTGTTGGTGAAGAACAATTTCCGCAGGGCTTCGCCTAAGCACTACGAAAACTATGACGGAGGATAAACTAGAGGGGACGGGGTTGCCGGCACACGGCTTGGTGTTTCTCGATGTGTCTTTGGTGCTAGCCCTGCCCCTCTATTTATATGTTGAGCCCTGGGGTCAAAACTTGGAGCAAAAGCCTCCTCAAAGTCGGTTTTGCCCGAAAGGCAAGAGTCCCGCTCGGACTCCAGGACCAAACGCAACAATCCTTGGCGTCTGGCCCAGACGCCAGGGACTCCGGCGCTTGGGCCCCTGGCCTCCGCAAAACTCCTTTTGCACCGACTTATAGCCCCATGGGCCTGACCCCATATCATCCAATGTATGAATCTTTACCTCCGGACCATTCCAGAGCTCCTCGTCATGTCCGTGATCTCATCCGGGACTCCGAACAACATTCGGTCACCAACATACATGACTCATATAATACTATATCATCAACAAATGGTAAGCGTGCGGACCCTACGGGTTCGAGAACTATGTAGACATGAACGAGACACCTCTCTGGTCAATAACCAATAGCAGGACCTAGATGCCCATATTGGCTCCTACATATTCTACAAAGGTATTTATTGGTCAGACCGCGTAACAACATACGTTGTTCCCTTTGTCATCAGTATGTTACTTGCCCAAGATTCGATCGTCGGTATCTCAATACCTAGTTCAATCTCGTTATCGGCAAGTCTCTTTACTCATTCTGTAATACATCATCCCGCAACTAACTCATTAGTTGCAATACTTGCAAGGCTTTAGTGTTGTGCATTACCGAGTGGGCCCAGAGATACCTCTCCGACAATCGGAGTGACAAATCCTAATCTCGAAATACGCCAACCCAACAAGTACCTTTGGAGACACCTGTAGAGCACCTTTATAATCACCCAGTTACGTTGTGACGTTTGGTGGCACACAAAGTGTTCCTCCAGTAAACGGGAGTTGCATAATCTCATAGTCATAGGAACATGTATAAGTCATCAAGAAAGCAATAGCAACAAACTAAACGATCAAGTGCTAAGCTAACGGAATGGGTCAAGTCAATCACATCATTCTCCTAATGATGTGATCCCATTAATCAAATGACAACTCATGTCTATGGTTAGGAAACTTAACCATCTTTGATCAATGAGCTAGTCAAGTAGAGGCATTCTAGTGACACACTTTGTTTGTCTATATATTCACACATGTATTCTGTTTCCGGTTAATACAATTCTAGCATGAATAATAAACATTTATCATGAAATAAGGAAATAAATAATAACTTTATTATCGCCTCTAGGGCATATTTCCTTCAGTCTCCCACTTGCACTAGAGTCAATAATCTAGATCACATCGCCATGTGATTTAACATCAATAGTTCACATCACCATGTGATTGACACCCATAGTTCACATCGTCATGTGGCCAACACCCAAAGGGTTTACTAGAGTCAATAATCTAGTTCACATCACTATGTGATTAACACCCAAAGAGTACTAAGGTGTGATCATGTTTTGCTTGTGAGAGAAGTTTATTCAACGGGTCTGCAACATTCAGATCCGTATGTATTTTGCAAATTTCTATGTCAACAATGCTCTGCACGGAGCTACTCTAGCTAATTGCTCCCACTTTCAATATGTATCCAGATTGAGATTTAGAGTCATCTGGATCAGTGTCAAAATTTGCATCGACGTAACCCTTTACGACGAACCTTTTTGTCACCTCCATAATCGAGAAACATATCCTTATTCCACTAAGGACAATTTTGACCGTTGTCCAGTGATCTACTACTAGATCAGTATTGTACTCCCTTGCCAAAAAACAGTGCAGGGTATACAATAGATCTGGTACATAGCATGGCATATTTTATGGAACCTATGGCCAAGGCATAGGGAATGACTTTCATTCTCTTTCTATCTTCTGTCATGGTCGGGCTTTGAGTCTTACTCAGTTCCACACCTTGTAACACAAGCAAGAACTCTTTCTTTGACTGTTCCATTTTGAACTACTTCAAAATCTTGTCGAGGTATGTACTCATTGAAAAACTTATCAAGCGTCTTGATCTATCTATATAGATCTTGATGCTCAATATGTAAGCAGCTTCACTGAGGTCTTTCTTTGAAAAACTCCTTTCAAACACTCATTTATGCTTTGCAGAATAATTCTACATTATCTCTAATCAGCAATATGTCATTCACATATACTTATCAGAAATGCTGTAGTGCTTCCACTCACTTTCTTGTAAATACAGGCTTCACCGCAAGTCTGTATAAAACTATATGCTTTTATCAACTTATCAAAGCGTATATTCCAACTCCGAGATGCTTGAACCAGTCCATAGATGGATCGCTGGAGCTTGCATATTTTGTTAGCACCTTTAGGATTGACAAAACATTCTTGTTACATCATATACAACTCTTCTTTAATAAATCCATTAAGGAATGTAGTTTTGTTTATCCATTTGCCAGATTTCATAAAATGTGGCAATTGCTAACATGATTCGGACAGACTTAAGCATAGATACGAGTGAGAAACTCTCATCATAGGCAACACCTTGAACTTGTCGAAAACCTTTTGCGACAATTCTAGCTTTGTAGATAGTAACACTACTATCAGCATCCGTCTTCCTCTTGAAGATCCATCTAATCTCAATGGCTCGCCGATCTTTGGGCAAGTCAATCAAAGTCCATACTTTGTTCTTATACATGGATCTCATCTCAGATTTCATGGCCTCAAGCCATTTCGTGGAATCTAGGCTCATCATCGCTTCCTCATAGTTCGCAGGTTCGTCATGGTCAAGTAACATGACCTCCAGAACAGGATTACCATACCACTCTGGTGCGGATCTCACTCTGGTTTACCTATGAGGTTTGGTAGTAACTTGATCTGAAGTTACATGATCATCATCATTAGCTTCCTCATTAATTGGTGTAGTAGTCACAGGAACAGATTTCTGTGATGAACTACTTTCCAATAAGGGAGCGGGTACAGTTACCTCATCAAGTTCTACTTTCCTCCCACTCACTTCTTTCGAGAGAAACTCCTTCTCTAGAAAGGATCCCTTCTCAGCAATGAATATCTTGCCTTCGGATCTATGATAGAATGTGTACCCAACATTTTCTTTTGGGTATCCTATGAAGACGCACTTCTCCGATTTGGGTTTGAGCTTATCAGGTTGAAACTTTTTCACATATGCATTGCAACCTCAAACTTTAAGAAACAACAGCTTAGGTTTCTTGCCAAACCATAGTTCATACGGTGTTGTCTCAACGGATTTAGATGGTGCCCTATTTAACGTGAATGTAGCTATCTCTAATGCATAACCCCAAAACGATAGTGGTAAATTGGTAAGAGACATCATAGATCGCACCATATCTAATAAAGTACGGTTATGACGTTCGGACACACCATTACACCATGGTGTTCCAGGTAGCATGAGTAGTGAAACTGTTTCACATTGTTTTAACTGAAGTCCAAACTCGTAACTCAAATATTTTACTTCTGCAATCATATCGTAGAAACTTTTATTCTTGTTATGATGATTCTCCACTTCACTCTGAAATTCTTTGAACTTTTTCAAATGTTTCAGACTTGTGTTTCATGAAGTAGATATACTCATATCCGCTCAAATCATCTGTGAAGATCAGAAAATAATGATACCTGCCGCGAGCCTCAATATTCATCGGACCACATACATCAGTATGTATGATTTCCAACAAATCTGTTGCTCGCTCCATTGTTCCGGAGAATGGAGTCTTAGTCATCTTGCCCATGAGGCATGGTTCGCAAGCATCAACTGATTCATAATCAAGTGATTCCAAAAGCCCATCAGCATGGATTTTCTTCATGCGCTTTACACCAATATGACCTAAACGGTAGTGCCACAAATAAGTTGCACTATCATTATAAACTTTGCATCTTTTGGCTTCAATATTATGAAAATGTGTATCACCATGATCGAGATCCAACAAACCATTTTCATTGGGTGTATAACCATAGAAGGTTTTATTCATGTAAATAGAACAACAATTATTCTCCAACTTACATGAATAACCGTATTGCAATAAACATGATCCAATCATATTCATGCTCAATGCAAACACTAAATAACATTTATTTTAGGTTTAACACTAATCCCAAAAGTATAGGGAGTGTGCGATGATGATCATATCAATCTTGGAACCATTTCCAATACACATCGTTACTTCACCCTTAACTAGTCTCTGTTCATTCTGAAACTCCAGTTTCGAGTTACTATTCTTAGCAACTGAACTAGTATCAAATACTGAGGGGTTGCTATAAACACTAGTAAAGTACACATCAATAACATGTATATCAAATATACCTATGTTCTCTTTGCCATCCTCCTTGTCCGCCAATTACTTAGGGTAGTTCCGCTTCCACTGACCAGTCCCTTTGCAGTAGAAGCACTCAGTTTCAGGCTTAGTTCCAGACTTGTTTTTTTTCATTTGAGCAGCAACTTGCTTGCCGTTCTTCTTGAAGTTCCCCTTTCTTCCCTTTGTCCCTTTACTTGAAACTAGTGGTTTTGTTTACCATCAACACTTGATGCTTTTCTTGATTTCTACCTTCGTCGATTTCAGCATCACGAAGAGCTTGGGAATCGTTTCTGTTATCCCTTGCATATTATAGTTCATCACGAAGTTCTACTAACTTGGTGATGGTGACTAGAGAATTCTGCCAATCACTATTTTATCTGGAAGATTAACTCCCACTTGATTCAAGCGATTGTAGTACCCAGACAATCTGAGCACATGCTCACTGCTTGAGCTATTCTCCTCCATCTTTTAGCTATAGAACTTGTTGGAGACTTCATATCTCTCAACTCGGGTATTTGCTTGAAATATTAACTTCAACTCCTGGAACATCTCATATGGTCCATGACGTTCAAAACGTCTTTGAAGTCCCGATTCTAAGCTGTTTAATCATGGTGCACTAAACTATCAAGTAGTCATCATATTGAGCTAGCCAAATGTTCATAACATCTGCATCTGCTCCTGCAATAGGTTTGTCACCTAGCGGTGCATCAAGGACATAATTCTTCTGTGCAGCAATGAGGATAAACCTCAGATCACGGATCCAATCCGCATCATTGCTACTAACATCTTTCAACTTAGTTTTCTCTAGGAACATATCAAAAATAAAATAGAGGAGCTAAACGCGAGCTATTGATCTACAATATAGATATGCTAATACTACCAGTACTAAGTTCATGATAAATTTAAGTTCAATTAATCATATTACTTAAGAACTCCCACTTAGATAGACATCCCTCTAATCCTCTAAGTGATCACGTGATCCATATCAACTAAACCATGTCCGATCATCACGTGAGATGGAGTAGTTTCAATGGTGAACATCACTATGTTGATCATATCTACTATATGATTCACGCTCGACCTTTCGGTCTCAGTGTTCCGAGGCCATATCTGTTATATGCTAGGCTCGTCAAGTTTAACCTGAGTACTCCGCGTGTGCAACTGTTTTGCACCCGTTGTATTCGAACGTAGAGCCTATCACACCCGATCATCACGTGGTGTCTCAGCACGAAGAACTTTCACAATGGTGCATACTCAGGGAGAACACTTGTACCTTGATAATTAGTGAGAGATCATCTTATAAAGCTACCATCGAACTAAGCAAAATAAGATGTATAAAAGATAAACATCACATGCAATCAAAATATGTGACATGATATGGCCATCATCATCTTGTGCCTTTAATCGCCATCTCCAAAGCATCGTCATGATTTCCATCGTCACCGGCATGACACCATGATCTCCATCATCTTGATCTATATCAATGTTTCGTCACATGGTCGTCTCGCCAACTATTGCTCTTGCAACTATTGCTATCGCATAGTGATAAAGTAAAGCAATTATTTGGCGCTTGCATCTTATGCAATAAAGAGACAACCATAAGGCTTGTGTCAGTTGCCGATAACTTAAACAAAACATGCTCATCTTATACAAGAACTTATATCTCATCATGTCTTGACCATATCACATCACAACATGCCCTGCAAGAATAAGTTAGACGTCCTCTACTTTGTTGTTGCAAGTTTTATGTGGCTGCTACGGGCTGATCAAGAACCGTTCTTACCTACGCATCAAAACCACAACGATAGTTTGTCAAGTTAGTGTTGTTTTAACCTTCTCAAGGACCGGCCGTAGCCACACTCGGTTCAACTAAAGTTGGAGAAACTAACACCCGCTAGTCACATGTGTGCATAGCACGGCGGTAAAACCAGTCTCGCGTAAGCGTACGCGTAATGTCAGTCCGGGCCGCTTCATCCAACAATACCGCCGAACCAGAGTGTGACATGCTGATAAGCAGTATGACTGATATCGCCCACAACTCACTTGTGTTCTACTCGTGCATATTACATCAACGCATAAAAACCTGGCTCTGATACCACTGTTGGGGAACGTAGTGATTTCAAAAAATTCCTACGCACACGCAGGATCATGGTGATGCATAGCAACGAGAGGGAGAGTGTTGTCTACATACCCTTGTAGACCGTTCGCGGAAGCGTTATATCAACGCGGTTGATGTAGTCGTACGTCTTCACGATCTGACCGATCCAAGTACCGAAAGCACGGCACCTCCGAGTTCTGCACATGTTCGGCTCGGTGACATCCTCGCCTTCTCGATCCAGCAAGAGGGGCGAAGTAGTAGATGAGTTCCAGCAGCACGACGACGTGGTGACGGTGTTGGTGAAGAACAACTTTCGCAGGGCTTCGCCTAAGCACTAAGAAAACTATGACAGAGGATAAACTAGAGGGGACGAGGTTGCCGGCACACGGCTTGGTGTTTCTTGATATGTCTTTGGTGCTAGCCCTGCCCCTCTATTTATATGTTGAGGCCTGGGTCGAAACTTGGCACAAAAGCCTCCTCAAAGTCGGTTTTTCCCAAAAGGCAAGAGTCCCACTCGGACTCCAAGACCAAATGCCACAATCCTTGGCGTCTGGCCCAGGGCCAGACGCCAGGGTCTCCGGCGTTTGGCCCCCTGGCCTCCGCAAAACTCCTTTTGCACCGACTTATAGCCCCATGGGCCTGACCCCTTGGCCAAACCATATCATCCAATATATGAATCTTTACCTCCGGACCATTCCAGAGCTCCTCGTCATGTCCTTGATCTCATACGGGACTCCGAACAACATTCAGTCACCAACATACATAACTCATATAATACTATATCGTCAATGAACGTTAAGCGTGCGGACCCTATGGGTTCGAGAACTATGTAGACATGACCGAGACACCTCTCTGGTCAATAACCAATAGCGGGACCTGGATGCCCATATTGGCTCCTACATATTCTACGAAGATCTTTATCGGTCAGACCGCATAACAACATACGTTGTTCCCTTTGTCATCGGTATGTTACTTGCCCGAGATTCGATCATCGGTATCTCAATACCTAGTTCAATCTCGTTACCGGCAAGTCTCTTTACTCGTTCCGTATACATCATCCCGCAACTAACTCATTAGTTGCAATGCTTGCAAGGCTTATAGTGATGTGCATTACCGAGTGGGCCCAGAGATACCTCTCCGACAATCGGAGTGACAAATCCTAATCTCGAAATACGCCAACCCAACAAGTACCTTTGGAGACACCAGTAGAGCACCTTTATAATCACCCAGTTACGTTGTGACGTTTGGTGGCACACAAAGTGTTCCTCCGGTAAACGGGAGTTGCATAATCTCATAGTCATAGGAACATGTATAAGTCATGAAGAAAGCAATAGCAACAAACTAAACGATCAAGTGCTAAGCTAACGGAATGGGTCAAGTCAATCACAGCATTCTCCTCATGATGTGATCCCGTTAATCAAATGACAACTCATGTCTATGGTTAGGAAACTTAACCATCTTTGATCAACGAGCTAGTCAAGTAGAGGCATACTAGTGACACTCTGTTTTCTATGTATTCACACATGTATTATGTTTCCGGTTAATACAATTCTAGCATGAATAATAAACATATATCATGAAATAAGGAAATAAATAATAACTTTATTATTGCCTCTAGGGCATATTTCCTTCAAGTTGATCTTAGCGCGAGGAAAATACTTAGAGATAAAAGCATCTCTGCACTTATTCCATGAATCAATACTATTTTTAGGCAAAGACGAAAACCAAGCTTTAGCAAGATCTCTAAGCGAAAACGCAAATAGCTTAAGTTTAAGAATATCGTTGTCCACATATTTCTTCTTTGGCATATCACACAAATCAACAAAGTTGTTTAGATGGGTAGCGGCATCTTCACTAGGAAGGTCGGAAAACGGATTCTTCATGACAAGATTCAGCAAAGCAGTATTAATTTCACAAGATTCAGCATCAGTAAGAGGAGAAATCGGAGTGCTAATAAAATCATTATCGTTGGTATTGGAAAAGTCACACAGTTTGGTATTATCTTGAGCCATCGTGACAAGCAAGCAATCCAACACACAAGGAAACAAGAAGCAAGCGAAAAAGAGGCGAACGGAAAAAGAGGCCGAATAAAACGGCAAGGGTGAAGTGGGGGAGAGGAAAACGAGAGGCAAATGGCAAATAATGTAATGCGGAGGATAATAGTTGTGATGGGTACTTCGTACGTATTGACTTGGCATAGATCTCCCCGGCAACGGCGCCAGAAATCCTTCTTGCTACCTCTTGAGTACTGCGTTGGTTTTCCCTTGAAGAGGAAAGGGTGGTGCAGTAAAGCAGCGTAAGTATTTCCCTTAGTTTTTGAGAACCAAGGTATCAATCCAGTAGGAGACCACGCGCGAATCACCTCGTACCTACACAAACAAATAAGAACCTTGCAACCAACGCGATAAAGGGGTTGTCAATCCCTTCACGGCCACTTACAAGAGTGAGATCTGATAGAGATAATAATAATAAGATAAATATTTTTGGTATTTTTATGATATAGATTGAAAGTAAAGATTGCAAAATAAAATAGATTGGAAACTTGTATGATGAAAAATAGACCGGGGGGCATAGGTTTCACTAGTGGCTTCTCTCAAGATAGCATAAGTATTACGGTGGGTGAACAAATTACTGTTGAGCAATTGATAGAAAAGCGAATAATTATGAGAATATCTAGGTATGATCATGTATATAGGCATCACGTCCGTGACATGTAGACCGACTCCTGCCTGCATCTACTACTATTACTCCACACATCGACCGCTATCCAGCATGCATCTAGAGTATTAAGTTCATAAGAATAGAGTACCGCCTTAAGCAAGATGACATGATGTAGAGGGATAAACTCATGCAATATGATGTAAACCCCATCTTTTTATCCTCGATGGCAACAATACAATACGTGTCGTTTCCTGTTCTGTCACTAGGATCAAGCACCGCAAAATTGAAACCAAAGTTAAGCACTTCTCCCATTGCAAGAAAGATCAATCTAGTAGGCCAAACCAAACTGATAATTCGAAGAGACTTGCAAAGATAAACCAATCATAAATAAAAGAATTCAGAGAAGATTCAAATATTGTTCATAGATAATCTGGATCATAAACCCACAATTCATTGGATCTCGACAAACACACCGCAAAAGAAGATTACATCGAATAGATCTCCAAGAGAATCGAGGAGAACTTTGTATTGAGGTCCAAAGAGAGAGAAGAAGCCATCTAGCTACTAGCTATGGACCCGAAGGTCTGAGGTAAACTACTCACACATCATCGGAGGGGCCATGGAGTTGATGTAGAGGCCCTCCGTGATCGATGCCCCCTCCGGCGGAGCTCCGGAAAAGGCCCCAAGATGGGATCTCTTGGGTACAGAAGGTTGAGGCGGTGGAAATAGGGTTTCGTGGTGCTCCTGGATGTTTGCGGGGTATATGAATATATATAGGAGGAAGAAGTAGGTCGGTGGAGCAACGAGGGGCCCACGAGGGTGGAGGGCACGCCCAAGGGGGTAGGCGCGCCCCCCTGCCTCATGTCCTCCGCGTTGATTGCTTGACGTCCACTCCAAGTCCTCTGGATCACGTTTGTTCCAAAAATCACGCTCCCAAAGGTTTCATTCCATTTGGACTCCGTTTGATATTCCTTTTCTGCGAAACACTGAAATAGGCAAAAAAAACAGCAATTTGGGTTGGGCCTTCAGTTAATAGGTTAGTCCCAAAAATAATATAAAAGTGTAAAATAAAGCCCGTTATCATCCAAAACAGATAATATAATAGCATGGAACAATCAAAAATTATAGATACACTGGAGACATATCAGTTATCATCTGACTTAACACCTGCCGGGTTATCATCTGACTTAACACCTGCCGGGTTATCATCTGACTTAACTCCTGTCGGGTTATCATCTGACTTAACACCTGCCGGGTTATCATCTGACTTAACACCTGCCGGGTTATCATCTGACTTAACACCGGCCGGTTTACCAGGTCCCAGCCGAGTTATAACTCCGGCCGGGTCATACCGCAGGGTATATCCCCGACAAGAGTGGTACGGTAATCCTGTTCTGGAAGTCATGTTACATGACCATGACAAACCTACAAACTATGAGGAAGCGATGATGAGCCCAGATTCTGCAAAATGGCTTGAGGCCATGAAATCTGAGATGGGATCCACGTAACAAAATATGGACTTTGGTTGACTTGCCCGATGATCGGCAAGCCATAGAGAATATATGGATCTTCAAGAAGAAGACTGACGCTGATGGTAATGTTATTGTCTACAAAGCACGACTTGTTGCGAAAGGTTTTTGATAAATTCAAGGAGTTGACTACGATGAGACCTTCTCACTCATAGCGATGCTTACGTCCATCCGAATCATGTTAGCAATTGCCACATTTTATGATTATGAAATTTGGCAAATGGATGTCAAAACTGCATTCCTTAATGGATATCTTAAAGAAGAGTTGTATATGATGCAACCAGAAGGTTTTGTCGATCCAAAAGGTGCTAACAAAGTGTGTAAGCTCCAGCGATCCATTTATGGACTGGTGCAAGCATCTCGGAGTTGGAATATATGCTTTGATAGTGTGATCAAAGCATATGGTTTTATACAGACTTTTGGAGAAGCCTGTATTTACAAGAAAGTGAGTGGGAGCTCTGTAGCATTTCTAATATTATGTGTGGATGACATATTGCTGATTGGAAATGATATAGAATTTCTGGACAACATAAAATGATACTTGAATAAGAATGTTTCAATGGAAGACCTTGGTGAGGCTGCTTACATATTGGGCATCAAGATCTATAGAGATAGATCAAGACGCTTAATTGGACTTTCACAAAGCACATACCTTGATAAAGTTTTGAATAAGTTCAAAATGGATCAAGCAAAGAAAGGGTTCTTGCCTGTGTTACAAGGTGTGAAGTTGAGTCAGACTCAATGCCTGACCACTGCAGAAGAGAGAGAGAAAATGTAAGTCATTCCCTATGCTTCAGCCATAGGTTCTATCATGTATGCAATGCTGTGTACCAGACTTGATGTGTGCCTTGCTATTAGTTTAACAGGAAGGTACCAGAGTAATCCAGGAGTGGATCACTGGACAACGGTCAAGAACATCCTGAAATACCTGAAAAGGACTAAGGATATGTTTCTCGTTTATGGAGGTGACAAAGAGCTCGTCGTAAACGGTTACGTCGATGCAAGCTTTGACACTGATCCGGATGACTCTAAGTCACAAACCAGATACGTATTTTTAAGGAATGGTGGAGCTGTTAGTTGGTGCAATTCCAAGCAGAGCGTCGTGGCAGGATCTACGTGCGAAGAGGAGTACATAGCTGCTTCGGAAGCAGCAAATGAAGGAGTTTGGATGAAGGAGTTCATATCCGATCTAGGTGTCATACCTAGTGCATCAGGTCCAATGAAAATCTTTTGTGACAATACTGGTGCAATTGCCTTGGCAAAGGAATCCAGATTTCACAAGAGAACCAAGGACATCAAGACACACTTCAATTCCATCCGCGATCAAGTCAAGGAGGGACACATAGAGATTTGCAAGATACATACGGATCTGAATGTTGCATACCCATTGACTAAGCCTCTCTCATGAGCAAAACATGACTAACACCAACACTCCATGGGTGTTAGAATCATTACTATGTAATCTAGATTATTGACTCTAGTGCAAGTGGGAGACTGAAGGAAATATGCCCTAGAGGCAATAATAAAGTTGTTATTTATATTTCCTTATATCATGATAAATGTTTATTGTTCATGCTAGGATTGTATTCGCCGGAAACTTAGTACATGTGTGAATACATTGTGACGCCCCCAATTCAACCATACACTAATCATACACGCAGATGTGTACGATCAAGATCAGGGACTCATGGGAAGATATCACAACACAACTCTACAAATAAAATAAGTCATAGAACCATCATATTACAAGCCAGGGGCCTCGAGGGCTCGAATACAAGAGCTCGATCATAGACGAGTCAGCGGAAGCAACAATATCTGAGTACAGACATAAGTTAAACAAGTTTGCCTTAAGAAGGCTAGCACAAACTGGGATACAGATCGAAAGAGGTATAGGCCTCCTGCCTGGGATCCTCCTAAACTACTCCTGGTCGTCACCAGCGGCCTGCACGTAGTAGTAGGCACCTCCTGAGTAGTAGCAGTCATCATCGACAGTGGCGTCTGGCTCCTGGACTCCATCATCTGGTCGCAACAATCAGGTATAGGAAGGGGGAAAAAGGGGGGCAAAGCAACCGTGAGTACTCATCCAAAGTACTCGCAAGCAAGGAGCTACACTACATATGTATGCATTGGTATCAAATGGAATAAGGGTACCATTTTTGGACTGAACTGCAGAATGTCGGAATAAGAGGGGGATAGCTAGTCCTATCGAAGACTACGCTTCTGGTAACCTCCATCTTGCAGTAAAAGAAGAGAGTAGATGGTAAGTTCACCAAGTATCATCGCATAGCATAATCCTAACCGGCGATCCTCCCCTCGTCGCCCTGTTAGAGAGTGATCACCGGGTTGTATCTGGCACTTGGAAGGGTGTGTTTTATTAAGTATCTAGTTCTAGTTGTCATAAGGTCAAGGTACAACTCCAAGTCGTCCTGTTACCGAAGATCGCGGCTATTCGAATAGATTAACTTCCCTGCAGGGGTGCACCACATTTCCCAACACGCTCGATCCCCTTTATCCGGACACACTTTCCTGGGTCATGCCCGGCCTCAGAAGATCAACATGTCATAGCCCTACCTAGGCACAACAGAGAGGTCAGCACGCCGGTCTAAATCCTATGGCGCAGGGGTCTGGGCCTGATACGTCTCCAATGTATCTATAATTTTTGATTGGTCCATGCTATATTACCTACTGTTTTGGACTATATTGGGCTTTATTTTCCACTTTTATATTATTTTTGGGACTAACCTATTAACCGTAGGCCCAGCCCAGAATTGCTGTTTTTTTGCCTATTTCAGTGTTTCGGAGAAACATAATATCAAACGGAGTCCAAATGGAATGAAACCTTTGGGAACGCGATTTTCTCATCAGATAAGACCCAGGAGACTTGGACCCTCTGTCAAGAAAGCCACGAGGCGGTCACGAGGGTGGAGGGCGCCCCCCCCCTAGGGCACGCCCCCCTGCCTCATGGGCCCCTCGAAGCTCCACTGACGTACTCCTTCCTCCTATATATACCTACGTACCCCGAAACGATCAGATATGGAGCCAAAAACCTAATTCCACCGCCGCAACTTTCTGTATCCACGAGATCCCATCTTGGGGCCTGTTTCGGAGCTCCACTGGAGGGGGCATCGATCACGGAGGGCTTCTACATCATCATCCAAGCCCCTCCGATGAAGTGTGAGTAGTTTACTTCAGACCTACGGGTCCATAGTTAGTAGCTAAATGGCTTCTTCTCTCTTTTTGGATCTCAATACAATGTTCTCCCCCTCTCTCGTGGAGATCTATTCGATGTAATCTTCTTTTTGCGGTGTGTTTGTTGAGACCGATGAATTGTGGGTTTATGATCCAGTCTATCTATGAATAATATTTGAATCTTCTCTGAATTCTTTTATGTATGACTGGTTATCTTTGCAAGTCTCTTCGAATTATCAGTTTGGTTTGGCCTACTAGATGGGTTTTACTTGCCATGGGAGAAGTGCTTAGCTTTGGGTTCGATCTTGCGGTGTCCTTTCCCAGTGACAGAAGGGGCAGCAAGGCAAGTATTGTATTGTTGCCATCGAGGATAACAAGATGGGTTTTTTATCATATTGCATGAAACTATCCCTCTACATCATGTCATCTTGCTTAAAGCGTTACTCTGTTTTTAACTTAATACTCTAGATGCATGCTGGATAGCGGTCGATGAGTGGAGTAATAGTAGTAGATGCAGGCAGGAGTCGGTCTACTTGTCTCGGACGTGATGCCTATATACATGATCATACCTAGATATTCTCATGACTATGCTCAATTCTGTCAATTGCTCAACAGTAATTTGTTCACCCACCGTAGAATACTTATGCTCTTTAGAGAAGCCACTAGTGAAACCTATGGCCCCGGGGTCTCTTTCTCATCATATCAATCTCCATCACTTTATTATTGCTTGGCTTTTTACTTTTCCTTTTACTTTTCACTTTTCATCTCTACACCAAAAATACCAAAAATATTATTTATCATCTCTATCAGATCTCACTTTCGTAAGTGACCGTGAAGGGATTGACAACCCCTAAGCGCGTTGGTTGCGTTGAGCTATTGTTTTTGTGTAGGTACGAGGGACTCACGCGTAGCCTCCTACTGGATTGATACCTTGGTTCTCAAAAACTGAGGGAAATACTTACGCTACTTTGCTGCATCATCCTCTCCTCTTCGGGGAAATCCAACGCAGTGCTCAAGAGGTAGCAGGGCCCATCGCCCATTGCGCACCTGCATGTCGCGAACGCGGCCGGTAAGCAGACCTAGCCTCCCTAATAAAAGAGCAGACTTTCCAGTCCAATCCGGCGCGCGCCGCTCAGTCGCTGACGTCAAGAAGGCTTCGGCTGATACCATGATGTCGAGTGCCCATAATTGTTCCCGCGTAGTTGGTTAGTGCGTATAGGCCAGTATCCAGACTCAGATCAAATACCCAGATCTCGTTAAGCGTGTTATTTTGAAGTACCCGCGAACGCCGACCATGGCCAGGCCCACCTCTCACCTAGGTGGTCTCCTCCTGCCCTATCGCTCTGCCTCAAAGTAATAGTTGTGGGCCATCGGGAACCCAGGCCCACCACTACCTGGGTGGAACCACCTTCCCCTTCAACTCCCAACATCGGAATCACTTGCGGGTACTCAACGAGCCGACCCGACTTTAGTCACAACATGTATAGTATGTATGTATAGCATATACCCGTGATCAACACCTGACGTGATCACGGCCGGATAGTATAGCATGGCAGACTGACAAGAATGTAGGGCCACTGATGATAATCTAGCATCCTATACTAAGCATTTAGGATTGCAGGTAAGGTATCAACAGCTGTAGCAACAATGACAGGCTATGCATCAGAATAGGATTAACGGAAAGCAGTAACATGCTACACTACTCTAATGCAAGCAGTAGAAAGAGAGTAGGCGATATCTGGTGATCAAGGGGGGCTTGCCTGGTTGCTCTAGCAAGAAGGAGGGGTCGTCAACAGCGTAGTCGATCGGGGCACCAGCAGCAGCGTCAGCCTCGTAGTCTACCGGAGAGAAGAGGGGGAAGAAACAATGAATACAATGCAAATAGATGCATAACGATGCATGACATGACAAGTAGCGGTGCTAGGGGTGCCCTAACGCGGTATGAGGTGATACCGGTGAAGGGGGGAAACATCCGAGAAAATATCCCCGGTGTTTCGCGTTTTCGGACAGATGAATCGGAGGGGAAAAGTTGTGTTTGCTATGCTAGGGATGCGTGGCGGACGAACAGGCTGCGTATCCGGATTCGTCTCGTCCTTCTAAGCAACTTTCATGTAAAAGTTTTTCCATCCGAGCTATGGTTTATTTTAAATTAATTTCTAAAAGATTTAAATCACTTTTAGGAATTTCTTTTAATTATTTTAAAACAACATTATCCAGAATAGTGATTGCTGATGTCAGCATGACATCAGCAGTCAACAGAGGTGTTGACTGGGTCAAGCCGATGTGTGGGCCCCATCTGTCATTGACACATCGCCCGAACTAACACATTAGTTAGTTTAATTAGATATTTAGGTTAATCAAGTTTAATTAGTTTAACTAAATAGGATTAAATAATTTAATTAATTAGCTAATTAATTAATTAATTAATTATTATTTTTATCTTTTTAATTTTTTTATACGTAAAGCGGGTGGGCCCCACTGTTAGTGGCACAGGGGCCATAGCGAGCGTGGGCATTATCGGGTGCGGCCGCACGCGCACCCGCACGGAGGTGACGGAGGGCGCAGGTGGGGTCGTGCCCATGGTGCGACCAGGGGAGGGCGCCAGCCGCAGCGAGGAGGCCGGCCGGCGAGCGGAGGGGGAGAGCGGGTCACGGGCCGCGGCCACCGGCGACGAGCGCGGCTATGGCGGACGAGGCCGTGGGTGTGGTGGTCCGGGGTCGGCAGCGGCACGGGGAGGCATGGCGTAGGCGAGGCAACGGCGAGACGGCCGGTGCGTGCAGCAGGGGGCGATGGGCGGGGTGAGTAGTGGCGGTGCGGGGGCGCGGTGAGTGCGGCGAGTGCATGGGGGCGCGAGCAAGCACACGCGGTCGTGAGCAGGGGCGGCCATCGGCGGCAGCCACGCAGGCGGGGGGCACACGCCGGGGCGCGAGGGCAGCGGCGGAAGAGCACGGTGGAAGCAGCGAAGGTTGGGCGTGGGCGGATAGCTGCGGGCAAGGGGCGCGGTGGCCGGTGCGGCCAGGCGCGTGTGTCCGGGCAGGGCGCGTCCATGGGCACGGGCTGGGAGCCCAGGGCGCCGCGCACGAGCGGGGCTGCGGCCGGAGCGCGGCGCGCAGCAAGGGCGAGGCGCGGTCGGGCATGGAGCGGGGTGCGGCGATGCCCGGGAACATGGAAGAGCGGAAAAGGGCGTCGCTGCTCACCCCCGTTGCAGGGGATCTAGGGCGGCGAGGCTCGGGGTCGGCCGATGAGGAGGAGGCCGAGGACGCGGTGACGCAGGGGAGGAGCGGCGATGGCGTCTGGCGTGGTCGTCCCGGTCGGTGGCGATGGTCGGTCCAGTCGACGTGGCTCGAGGAGGCCGGCAGGGTAGGGGCGACGGCGTCGGGGCGATGACGGGCGGCGAGGTCCCTGGGTGGCGGCGCGTTCAGATCGGGGGGAGAGGAGGAAGCGCCAGGGAGAGTGGGGGAATCGGGGGTGGTGGGTGTAGTGGGAGGTGTGGATGGACCGATCTAGGTCACGGGGGGAGTGGGGGGTTATGGGGGCGCCGACTAGGTCGCCCTGGCTTGCCCAGTGGCCAGCTGGGCCGAGGCCCAGCGGGGGGTCTTTGTTTTATTTTTATTTTTCATTTATTTATTCTTTTCTGTTTTATGTTAGTTTCTGATATTTTAGATTTGATATTTTAGTTTCTTTAAAATACCAAGTTAACACCTAAATTAGTATCATCAAAATAGGCCACTGCCAAACCTAGTTTGGACCCAAAATAAATTAGTTTAATATTTTTATACTTTCAAAAGCAATTAAATTATTACTTTAGCCACTCTTTTTAATTAGTTTGGGGCATTTAAACACTTTGTAAAAGGTTGGTTCCACCACCAAAACTAGTTAGGGATTATTTACCACACGATGAACATTTTAGTGTTAATATTTGAAAACTTTTATTGTTTGCTTGATTTTAAATTTGAATTTGAGTCGATTTTGACCTATCGAGAGTTTATCAACAGTAACCGAGGTGACGTGGCATCATTAGCGGGGGATCACTGTACCTTAACTATCCGGGTGTCACAATTCTCCACTACAAGAAATCTCGTCTTGAGATTTAAGAGGTGGGTAAGGGGGAAGTTCTGGTTATGGAGTTCTAATGGATCTTCTCGGTCTTGGTTGCTGTTCCCAAAGAGTTTGCTCCATGATGTTTATCCCTCCATGCCTCTGCTTCTGTGCGTTGGGACGAAGTTGTCATCCTTTCTTTGGGAACTCCATCGTACTTACGTAGAATAAAGGGGGAGCCTTCCCGGAGAACGGACCTCGGCAAGGTTGACTATCTGGTAGATAACATCGGGGAAGGAGGCGGAAAGTAACTCTCGAATTGAAACCTCTGAAAATATCGAGAGCAAAGTACGGAGGTATTATGGGAAGTTTCGAGTGGGCAGGCAATCGATCCTTGCCTGAAACAGAGTGTGAAAGGGGTTCAGAGCAACAGAATTAAGTATTGTTTTTAATACCAGAACTGAGGATCACACGGAAGGTGCCTCGTGAATTACCTACGAAGCCAAGCGTGAGGAATATCTTTGGAAACAGGGTATACAGGAGAGTCAGGTTTCGATCCTGTGGAATTGTGGGTTATGGGCCCACCATGTGGGTTAAAAGTAGGAAGGGCGATGACGTCTTGCATGATCATGTAAGCATGGCATGTCAGAGGATAACCGGTCATTTATGTTGGCAACAACGTTGGTACCAAGGGCGAGGGACGAGGAGAACCATTTTCCTGCTCGTTGAACGAGGCGGACCAATAGGCAAAGTTCTCATCCATCGGTGGTTACCAGAATGTCATCAACAATAGTAACAGGGTTATACTTGAGAAGGTTGTACACCGAGGTGTTTACATAAGCAGGGAAATATTATTGCTTATATCCTAAAGATCACAAGAAATGTTAAACAAAACAATGGAAAGGAAAATGTGATTCTTAGATTAAACAGGAGAATGGAAAGGAAAATGTGATTAAACACATATTTCACGGGTATATCCTTCCCAAGGACAAGCAGAGCATGGTATCCATGATAGGATATAATGTAGAAAACTCTTTAGGTAGGGGAGAGAAATTTCATGACATTACCCATACAACGGTGTTTGGATAATTGAGCGAGAAACATTTAGCATTGGGCTTCAAATGTTCTTGTTGAAAATCGGATTACCACAGACATGCCTCAGGATAGCATTGACATGGTCTTCAAGCAAAGGTTAGACTTCGGATACACAAGGGATCCATCAGGAACAACTCATAGAATAAGTGTTACAATTTACTTATGGAAGAATGACTAACCTTGCTAGAAAGGAAACTATAACAATAGGCCCTCCGGGCAGGTGTGTTAGGATGACATCACCTTATCGGGTTAAGGACCAATGTTATAACTCTTGGGAATATGTTCCAACCATCATATCTGACCGAGATTCAGATCTGATTGGTGTCAGAATAGCTCAGACTCGGGATGTCTGAGAAGAAAAGGTGCAACACAAATTGACAAGATGACATTGTAAGATTCTCGGGAAATGAACTATGGAAGCAAGTTCCGAACCATGGGTTCATCATTAAACCAAGGAGAGGATGAGGAGGTGGCTGATGAACTCAGCGACAATTCATTGAGATTTCCAAAAGATGGATGTCCATAATTATGTGAACAAGGAGATAGCATTTGTCAGATCAAATGATATAATGATGTATGCTCGAGGAAAACATACACAATTTAAACATTGGTTGAAAGGTGCACCCGAATTATGGGCTTAGGTAGCAAGATCAATGATAGAAGGGTGATTCGATATCACATGCACAAAGAATGTAACTATCGTTCAATAACGTACAAGCAATATGGTTGCTAGAAGTTTTGAATTTACACATCATAGTTCATTTGTCAGCATTCCGGTTATAAACAACACGAGGACCAATAAGGAATTGTGATGGTGAGAAGTATCACTTGTATCAAGAATTCTCAATAGGTGGTGAATTCCCCACAATGGTCTTGACATAAAAGGTGATAATATTCCAAGGTAAAGAAGAACAAATGTTGGATAGCAACGAACTCAAGGTATAACACAAAACACGAACAAGTTGTGTTGGAAGGAAGGCAATAAGGTGGCAGATGATAACACAAATCATCAAGGGCAAGGATGGTATTTCTCGTCATGAATTCAATAGATATCCTAGAAGGAGTCAAAATATTGATGATGATCAAGACAATTTTTGTCGAGAGGCTCCACAAAGATGTAATCGATCGGCGATGACATCAAGTCAAAGGAATGATGAAGCGGAAGGTAAATGGAACCAAGGGTACGACACAAAACTCCAAACCAAGCTTGATGTTCAAAGCGAAATGATATGATGAGGAAGATCGACATGAGTTTAGTTCGTCGTCAAAAATTGTGCTCCGGGAAGAAGGACCAGGTAGCATAGTTAAAATTTATCATGCCAATGATATAGCCGATCAGGCTAGGAATGACTTAAATGATTATTAACTCATGAGTAACAAAAAATACTTAGAGTTATTGAATCAGAGTGCGTAATCGATTCACTTATCGGTGTTCTCAAGTGACTATTAACTCGGAACCCGGAGGTGGATTGGAATCGGCGAGAATAATAGTTGATGAAGAACTCATAAGAAGTTATGTAGTTCCTTGATATTCTTGAGATATTGGAGGGTATTACTCGAAGGAAGATCGACATAGGGGTTGCGGAGATGAATTGATCTGCAGAAGACAAGTGTTTTCACTTGCCTGAGAAATGGAATCAAGGAGAAAATATAGTCAGAACCACGATTGCAAAGGATCAATTCACAGATACCAAATGATATTATATCAAGGGAATAGTTATTATTACAAGAAGCTTCCATGATAGGATATACATCGTGTCCATGGGCATGAACACAAAGTTCAAGGTCGACTCCCACTTCTTCAATGTATAGCCTTCCATTCACTTCTCATTTTCAAAGAAGTTGTAGTGTTAAAATTTTATCTGGCAAAATACCAGAAGAGTATGAGTCGTTAAAACTTTCAAGTTCACACATATTAAGGAAGGCATAGGTTCAACCCATCGGGGCATCTTAGGAACATATACCACGAACTTCAGGAGTAAATAACACAAGCTCAAAAGTAGAGCATGGTTGAAAAAAGTAGAGGATACAATTTACCAAAGGCATTATGTATCATGTAAAGAAAAGAATTTTGGTTGTGAGGGACATTTTTGGATAATAACCCGGTAATGGGTATGGCGGTCCACAACGGAGCTGATGTGAGCATCGGCACACAACCAGAAGAAGAAACAATGCAAAGGCATTGGAGTATAGAAACTGACTAACTCAAAGCTCAAATGCAAAGGAATTATCATTTCCAAATCAAGGGATCAGAAGCAATGCTCTGATTAGGGATGGATAAGTTGAATAGCCTTAGGGGTACAATCAACGGCAATTTGATTGGTCGAGAACCAATTCCAGTTAAAAGAATGGCAGCTCAGCCGCAAAGGTAATTTATAAGGATCAACGATGATTGCGGGCATTCGCAAACATATCGAATCAAACGCTCATTATGACGATGTCAAAGGATGCTAATGAATATCGCTAGTCATATGGAATTAACCATATTACAAGCAGGTAAGGAAGATGAGGAGCAATAGGCTACCGAGGATTTCAGAAGATCAAATAGCATTTCGAAGAATTTTGTGAAACACATAAACAACTGGGGATGAACGGATACTCGGTAAATGCAAGGAATATCCGTAGGGGTATTCATGTGGCAATGAACTACAAGGCAATAGGCACAGGGTATTCTCAGAACAATAGAGAGAATTTTGGGGTATCTTGTAATAACAAGATCAACGGAGAATGATTGTATGAATGACAAGAGTATGACGTTATCCATAAGGATATGTCGGTGGTAGGAAAATGCGAAAGCAATGAGCACAAAGTTTCGGGAGAACATTGGAGAGTATCTTTGGAACCTTCTGGTGAAACAATCGATCATCTGTAATGAAGGGGCTCTCCGGGGGAAAGTGATCACGAGATCCTAATGTTAGATTTAGTAAAATTCATTTAACCCGAATAGAAGAGAGATGAGAGTCCCAGAGTATAGACGAGGAATAAAAGATCCTAATACCACCCAAATGGCGACATGGGCCCATAAGACACACAGCCATGTTAGTAAAAAGTTTTGCAATGTCTAGACTCTACTTCAGCCAAGGAGTGTGGAAGGGGGATTCCTAGAGGCAGTCGGCTCTGATACCAACTTGTGGCGCCCCTGATTCAATCATACACTAATCATACACGCAAATGTGTACGATCAAGATCAGGGACTCACGGGAAGATATCACAACACAACTCTACAAATAAAATAAGTCATACAAGCATCATATTACAAGCCAGGGGCCTCGAGGGCTCGAATACAAGAGCTCGATCATAGACGAGTCAGCGGAAGCAACAATATATGAGTACAGACATAAGTTAAACAAGTTTTCCTTAAGAAGGCTAGCACAAACAGGGATACAGATCGAAAGAGGCGCAGGCCTCCTGCCAGGGAACCTCCTAAACTACTCCTGGTCGTCATCAGCGGCATGCACGTAGTAGTAGGCACCTCCCGAGTAGTAGCAGTCATTATCGACAGTGGCGTCTGGCTCCTGGACTCCATCGTCTAGTCACAACAATCGGGTATAGGAAGGGGGAAAGGGGGGGCAAAGCAACCATGAGTACTCATCCAAAGTACTCGCAAGCAAGGAGCTACACTACATATGTATGCATTGGTATCAAATGGAATAAGGGTATCATTTGTGGACTGAACTGCAGAATGCCGGAATAAGAGGGGGACAGCTAGTCCTATCAAAGACTACACTTCTGGTAACCTCCATCTTGCAGCAGAAGAAGAGAGTAGATGGTAAGTTCACCAAGTATCATTGCATAGCATAATCCTAACCGGCGATCCTCCCTCGTCGCCCTGTTAGAGAGCGATCATCGGGTTGTATCTGGCACTTGGAAGGGTGTGTTTTATTAAGTATCTGGTTCTAGTTGTCATAAGGTCAAGGTACAACTCCAAGTCGTCCTGTTACCGAAGATCGTGGCTATTTGAATAGATTAACTTCCCTGCAGGGCTGCACCACATTTCCCAACACGCTCAATCCCCTTTGTCCGGACACACTTTCCTGGGTCATGCCCGGCCTCAGAAGATCAACACGTCGTAGCCCTACCTAGGCACAACAAAGAGGTCAGCACGCCGGTCTAAATCCTATGGCGCAGGGGTCTGGGCCCATCTCCCATTGCACACCTGCATGTTGCGAACGCGGCTGGTAAGCAGACCTAGCCTCCCTAATACAAGAGCAGGCGTTCCAGTCCAATCCGGCACGCGCCACTCAGTCGCTGACGTCAAGAAGGCTTCGACTGATACCACGACGTCGAGTGCCCATAACTGTTCCCATGTAGTTGGTTAGTGCGTATAGGCCAGTAGCCAGACTCTGATCAAATACCCAGATCTCGTTAAGCGTGTTATTTTGAAGTAGTCGCGAACGCCGACCAGGGCCAGGCCCACCTCTCACCTAGGTGGTCTCCGCCTGCCCTGTCGCTCCGCCTCAAAGTAACAGTTGGGGGCCTTCGGGAACCCAGGCCCACCACTACCTGGGAGGAACCACCTGCCCCTTCAACCCCCAACATCGGAATCACTTGCGGGTACTCAACGAGCCGACCCGACTGTAGTCACAACATTTATATTATGTATGTATAGTATATACCCATGATCAACACCTGACGTGATCACGGCCCGATAGTATAGCATGGCAGACTGACAAGAATGTAGGGCCACTGATGATAATCTAGCATCCTATACTAAGCATTTAGGATTGCAGGTAAGGTATCAACAGCTGTAGCAACAATGACAGGCTATGCATCACAATAGGATTAACGGAAAGCAATAACATGCTACACTACTCTAATGCAAGCAGTAGAAAGAGAGTAGGCGATATCTGGTGATCAAGGGGGGGGCTTGCCTGGTTGCTCTGGCAAGAAGGAGGGGCCGTCAACAGCGTAGTCGATCGGGGCTCCAGCAGCAACGTCAGCCTCGTAGTCTACCGGAGAGAAGAGGGGGAAGAAACAATGAATACAATGCAAACAGATGCATAACGATGCATGACATGACAAGTAGCGGTGCTAGGGGTGCCCTAACGCGGTATGAGGTGATACCGGTGAAGGAGGGAAACATCCGGGAAAATCTCCCCGGTGTTTCGTGTTTTTGGACAGATGAATTGGAGGGGAAAAGTTGCGTGTTCGCTATGCTTGGGATGCGTTGCGGACGAATGGGCTACATATCCGGATTCGTCTCGTCGTTCTAAGCAACTTTCATGTACAAAGTTTTCCCATCCGAACTACGATTTATTTTATATTAATTTCTAAAAGACTTAAATCACTTTTAGGATTTTTTTTAATTATTTTAAAACAACATTATCCAGAATAGTGATTGCTGACATCAGCAGTCAACAGAGGTGTTGATTGGGTCAAGCTGACGTGTGGGCCCCATCTGTCATTGACACATCGCCCTAACTAACAGATTAGTTAGTTTAATTAGATATTTAGGTTAATCAAGTTTAATTAGTTTAACTGAACATGATTAATTAATTTAATTAATTATCTAATTAATTAACTTAATTATTATTTTTATTTGTATCTTTTTAAAAAAAATATACGTTCTTCTGGTGGGCCCCCACTGTCAGTGGCACAGGGGCCATAGCGGGCGTGGGCGTTATTGGGTGCGGGCGCACGCGCACCCACACGAAGGCGGTGGAGGGCGCAGGTGGGGCCGTGCCCATGGCGCGGCCAGGGGAGGGTGCCGACCGCGGCGAGGAGGCCGGCCGGCGAGCGGAGGGGGAGAGCGGGTCGCGGGTTGCGGCCACCGGCGACGAGCGCGGCTATGGCGGACGAGGCCATGGACGTGGTGGTCCGGGGACGGCAGCGGCACTAGGAGGCATGGCGTAGGCGAGGCAACGATGAGACGGCCGGTGTATGCAGCAGGGGGCGACGGGCGCAGGCGAGCAGTGGCGGTGCGGGGGGCGCGATGAGTGCGGCGAGTGTAGGGGGCGCGGGCGAGCGCACGCGGTCATGGGCAGGGGCGGCCGCCGCCGGCAGCCACGCAGGCGGGGGCCACACGCCGGGGCGCGAGGGCAGCGGCGGCGGAGCACGGCGGAAGCAGCGAAGGTTGGGCGTGGGCGGACAGCTGCAGGCGAGGGGCGCGGTAGCCGGTGCGGCCAGGCGCGTGTGTTCGGGCAGGGCGCGTCCATGGAAGCGGGCTGGGAGCCCAGGGCGCGGCGCGTGAGCGGGGCTGCGGCCGAAGCGCGGCACGCGGCGAGGGCGAGGCATGGTCGGGCACGGAGCGGGGTGCGGCGACGTCCGGGAACAGGGAAGAGAGGAAAAGGGGGTCGCTGCTCACCCCCGTTGCAGGGGATGTGGTGCGGCGAGGCTCGGGGTCGGCCGATGAGGAGGAGGCCGAGGACGCGGCGACGCAGGGGAGGAGCAGCGATGGAGTCCGGCGTGGTCGTCTCGGTCGGTGGCGATGGTCGGTCCGGTCGACGTGGCTCGAGGAGGCCGGCGGGGTAGGGGCGACAGCGTCGGGGCGATGATGGGCGGCGAGGTCCCTGGGTGGCGACGCGTTCAGACCGGGGGGAGAGGGGGAAGCGCCAGGGAGGGTGTGGGGAATCGGGGGGAGTGGGTGTAGTGGGAGGTGTGGATGGACCGATCTAGGTCACGGGGGGAGTGGGGGGTTATGGGGGCGCCGACTGGGCCGGCCTGGCTTGCCGAGTGGCCAGCTGGGCCGAGGCCCAGCGGGGGGTCTTTGTTTTACTTTTATTTTTCATTTATTTATTTTTTCTGTTTTATTTTAGTTTCTGATATTTTAGATTTGATATTTTAGTTTCTTTAAAATACCAAGTTAACAGCTAAATTAGTATCATCAAAATAGGCCACTGCCAAACCTAGTTTGGACCCAAAATAAATTAGTTTAATATTTTTATACTTTCAAAAGCAATTAAATTATTATTTTAGCCACTGTTTTTAATTAGTTTAGGGCATTTAAACACTTTGTAAAAGGTTGGTTCCACCACCAAAACTAGTTAGGGATTATTTACCACATGATGAACATTTTAGTTTTAATATTTGAAAACTTTTATTGTTTGCTTAATTTTAAATTTGAATTTGAATCGGTTTTGAGCTATCGAGAGTTTATCAACAGTAACGAGGTGACGTGGCATCATTAGCGGGGGATCATTGTAGCTTAACTATCTGGGCGTCACATACATAGACAAACAGAGTGTCACTAGTATGCCTCTACTTGACTAGCTCGTTAAATCAAAGATGGTTAAGTTTCCTAACCATAGACATGAGTTGTCATTTGATGAACGGGATCACATCATTAGAGAATGATGTGATTGACTTGACCCATCCGTTAGCTTAGCACTATGATCATTTAGTTTATTGCTATTGCTTTCTTTATGACTTATACATGTTCCTATGACTATGAGATTATGCAACTCCCGAATACCGGAGGAACACTTAGTGTGCTATCAAATGTCACAACGTAACTAGGTGACTATAAAGATGCTCTACAGGTGTCTCCAATGGCGTTTGTTGAGTTGGCATAGATCGAGAGTAGGATTTGTCACTCCGTGTATCGGAGAGGTATCTCTAGGCCCTCTCGGTAATGCACATCACTATAAGCCTTGCAAGCAATGTGACTAATGATTTAGTTACGGGATGTAGCATTACGAAACGAGTAAAGAGACTTTCCGGTAAGGAGATTGAACTAGGTATTGAGACACCGACGATCGAATCTTGGGCAAGTAACATACCGATGACAAAGGGAACAACTTATGTTGTTATGCGGTTTGACCGATAAAGATCTTCATATAATATGTAGGAACCAATATGAGCATCCAAGTTCCGCTATTGGTTATTGACCGTTAGTGAGTCTCGGTCATGTCTACTTAGTTCTCGAACCCGTAGGGTTCGCACGCTCAACGTTCGATGATGATTGGTATTATGAGTTTATGTGGTTTGATGTACCAAAGGTAGTTCGGAGTCCCGGATGTGATCACGTACATGAAGAGGAGTCTCGAAATGGTTGAGACATAAAGATTGGTATATTGGAAGGCTATGTTTGGACACTGGAATGGTTTCGGATAAGTTCGGCAATTACCAGAGTACCGGGGGATTACCGGAACCCCTCGGGGAGTCAATGGGCCTTAATGGGCCATGGTGGGAGAGAGAAGGAGGCGTTCAAGTGGGGGGCGCACCCCCCAAGCCCAATTTGAATTGGGGAAGGGGCCGGACCCCCTTTCCTTCTCTCCTTCTCCCTCCTCCTTCTTCTCCTACTCCAACTAGGGAAAGGGGGAAACCTACTCCTACTAGGAGTAGGAATCCCCCTTGGGGCGCGCCATAGAGAGGGTCGGCCCTCCCCTCCTCCACTCCTTTATATACCAGGGAGGGGGGCACCCCATAGACACACAAGTTAACAGTTGTCTTAGCCGTGTGCGGTGCCCCCCTCCACAGATTTCCACCTCGGTCATATCGTTGTAGTGCTTAGGCGAAGCCCTGCGTCGGTAACTTCATCATCACCGTCATCACGCCATCGTGCTGACAAAACTCTCCCTCGGCCTCAGCTGGATCAAGAGTACAAGGGACGTCACCGAGCTGAACGTGTGCAGATTGCGGAGGTGTCGTGCGTTCGGTACTTGATCGGTTGGATCGCGAAGACGTTCAACTACATCAACCGCGTCACTTAACACTTCCGCTTTCGGTCTATGATGGCACGTGGACACACTCTCCCCTCTCATTGCTATGCATCACCTAGATGGATCTTGCATGTGCGTAGGAATGTTTTTGAAATACTACGTTCCCCAACAAAGAGTACTAAGGTGTGATCATATTTTGCTTGTGAGAGAAGTTTAGTCAACGAGTCTGCCACATTCAGATCGTATGTATTTTGCAAATTTCTATGTCTCCAATGCTCTGCATGAAGCTATGCTAGCTAATTGCTCCCACGTTCAATACGTATCTAGATTGAGACTTAGAGTCATCTAGATCAGTATCAAAGCTTGCATCGATGTAACTCTTTGCGACAAACTCTTTATCACCTCCATAACCGAGAAACATTTCCTTAGTCCTCTTTAGGTACCTAAGGATAATTTTGACCATTGTCCAGTGATCTACCCTTGGATCACTATTGTACCCCCTTGCCAAAATCATGGCAAGGTACACAACAGGTTTGGTACACAGCATGGCATACTTTATAGAACCTATGGCTAAGGCATAGGGAATGACTTTCATTCTCTCTCTATCTTCTGCTGTAGCCGGGTTTTGAGTCTTACTCAACTTCACACCTTACAATACAGGCTAGAACTCCTTCTTTGACTGATCCATTTTGAACTCCTTCAAAATCTTGTCAAGGTATGTACTCATTGAAAATCTTATCAAGCATCTTGATCTATCTCTATAGATCTTGATGCCCAATATGTAAGCAGCCTCACCAAGGTCTTCCATTGAAACATTCTTATTCAAGTATCATTTTATGTTGTCCAGAAATTCTATATCATTTCCAATCAGCAATATGTCATCCACACATAATATTAGAAATGATACGGAGCTCCCACTCACTTTCTTGTAAATACGGGCTTCTCCGAAAGTCTGTATAAAACCATATGCTTTGATCACCTCATCAAAGCATATATTCCAACTCCGAGATGCTTGCACTAGTCCATAAATAGATCGCTGGAGCTTGCACACTTTGTTATCACCTTTAGGATCGACAAAAACCTTCTGGTTGCATCATATACAACTCTTTTTTAAGAAATCCATTAAGGAATGCAGTTTTGACGTCCATTTGCCAGATTTCATAATTATAAAATGCGGCAATTGCTAACATGATTCGGACAGACTTAAGCATCGCTACGGGTGAGAAAGTCTCATCGTAGTCAACTCCTTGAACTTGTCGAAAACCTTTTGCGACATGTCGAGCTTTGTAGACGGTAACATTACCATCAGCGTTAGTTTCTTCTTGAAGATCCATTTATTCTCTATGGCTCGCCGATCATCGGGCAAGTCAACCAAAGTCCACACTTTGTTCTCATACATGGATCCTATCTCAGATTTCATGGCCTCAAGCCATTTATTGGAATTTGGGCTCATCATCGCTTCTTCATAGTTTGTAGGTTCGTCATGGTCTAGTAACATGACTTCCAGAATAGGGTTACCATACCACTCTGGTGCGGAACGTGCTCTGGTTGACCTACGAGGTTCGGTAGTAACTTGATCTGAAGTTTCATGATCATTATCATTAGCTTCCTCTCTAGTTGGTGTAGGCATCACAGGAACGGTTTTCTATGATGAGCTACTTCCCAATTCGAGAGAAGGTACAATGACCTCATCAAGTTCTACTTTCCTCCCACTCACTTCTTTCGAGAGAAACTCCTTCTCCAGAAAGGATCCATTCTTAGCAACAAAATATTGCCTTCAGATCTGTAGTAGAAGGTGTACCCAACTGTTTATTTTGGGTATCCTATGAAGAAGCACTTCTCCGATTTGGGTTCGAGCTGATCAGGCTGAAGCTTTTTCACATAAGCATCGCAACCCCAAACTTTAAGAAACGACAACTTAGGTTTCTTGCCAAACCACAATTCATATGGTGTCGTCTCAACGAATTTAGATGGTGCCCTATTTAATGTGAATGCAACTGTCTCTAATGCATAACCCCGAAATGATAAAGGAAAATTAGTAAGAGACATCATAGAACACACCATATCTAATAGAGTACGGTTACAACGTTCGGACACACCATTACGTTGTGGTGTTCCAGGTGGCGTGAGTTGTGGTACTATTCCACATTGTTTTAAATGAAGGCCAAACTCGTAACTCAAATATTCGCCTCCGCGATCAGATCGTAGAACTTTTTTCTTTTCTTATTATGATGATTCTCCACTTCACTCTGAAATTCTTTGAACTTTTCAAATGTTTCAGACTTGTTTTTCATTAAGTAGATATATACCCATATCTTCTCAAATCATCTGTGAAGGTCAGAAAATAACGATACCCGCCGCGTGCCTCAACACTCATTGGACCGCATACATCGGTATGTATTATTTCCAATAAGTCATTGGCTCGCTCCATTGTTCTGGAGAATGGAGTTTTAGTCATCTTTCCCATGAGGCATGGTTTGCAAGTATCAAATGATTCATAATCAAGTGATTCCAAAAGCCCATCTACATGGAGTTTCTTCATGCGCTTTACACCAATATGACCTAAACAGCAGTGCCACAAATATGTTGCACTATCATTATCAACTTTGCATCTTTGAGTATCAATATTATGAATATGTGTATCACTACGATCGAGATTCAATAAACCATTTACATTGGGTGTATGACCATAGAAGATTTTATTCATGTAAACAGAACAACAATTATTCTCTGACTTAAATGAATAACCGTATCGCAACAAACATGATTCAATCATATTCATGCTCAACACAAACACCAAATAACAATTATTTAGGTCCAACACTAATCCCGAAGGTAGAGGGAGTGTGTGATGGTGATCTTATCAACCTTGGAATCACTTCCAACACACATCTCCACCTCGCCCTTAACTAGTCTTTGTTCATTTTGTAACTCCTGTTTTGAGTTACTAATCTTAGCAACTGAACCAGTATCAAATACCCTGGGGTTACTATGAACACTAGTAAAGTACATGTCAATAACATGTATATCAAATATACCTTTGTTCATTTTTCCATCCTTCTTATCCACCAAGTATTTGGGGTAGTTCCGCTTCCAGTGACCATTCCCTTTGCAGTACAAGCACTCAGTTTTAGGCTTAGGTCTAGCTTTGGGCTTCTTTACGGGAGTGGAAACTTGCTTGTCATTCTTCTTGAAGTTTCCTTTCTTTTCCTTTGCCCTTTTTCTTGAAACTAGTGGTATTGTCAACCATCAACACTTGATGCTTTTTCTTGATTTCTACCTTCGTTGATTTCAGCATCGCGAAGAGCTCGGGAATCGTTTTCTTCATCCCTTGCATATTATAGTTCATCACAAAGTTCTAGTAGCTTGGTGATAGTGACTAGAGAACTCTGTCAATCACTACCTATCTGGAAGATTAACTCCCACTTGATTTAAGCGATTTTACTATCCAGAAATTCCGAGTACATGCTCACTGGCTGAGCCATTCTCCTCCATCTTATAGGCAAAGTACTTGTCAAAGGTCTCATACCTCTCGACATGGGAATGAGTCTGAAATACCAATTTCAACTCTTGGAACATCTTATATGCTCTGTGGCATTCAAAACGTTTTTGAAGTCCCGGTTCTAAGCCGTAAAGCATGGTGCACTAAACTATCAAGTAGCCATCATACCGAGCTTGTCAAACATTCATAACGTCTGCAGTTGCTCTTGCAATAGGTCTGTCACCTAGCGGTGCATCAAGGACATAATTCTTCTGTGCAGCAATGAGGATAATCCTCAGATCATGGACCCAGTACGCATCATTGCTACTATCATCTTTCAACTTAGTTTTCTCTAGGAACATATCAAAAACATAGGGGAGCTACAACGCGAGCAATTGATCTACAACATAGATATGCAAATACTATCAGGACTAAGTTCATCATAAATTAAGTTCAATTAATCAAATTACTTAAGAACTCCCACTTAGATTGACATCCCTCAACTCATCTAAATCATACGTGATCCAAATCAACTAAACCATGTCTGATCATCACGTGAGATGGAGTAGTCTTCAATGGTGAACATCTCTATGTTGATCATATCTACTATATGATTCACGTTCGATCTTTCGGTCTCCAGTGTTCCGAGGCCATGTCTGTACATGCTAGGCTCGTCAAGTTTAACCTGAGTATTCGGCATGTGCAAAACTGTCTTGCACCCGTTGTATGTGAACGTAGAGCCTATCACACCCGATCATCATGTGGTGTCTCAGCACGACGAACTGTCGCAACGGTGCATACTCAGGGAGAACACTTATACCTTGACATTTCAGTGAGGAATTATCTTATAATGCTACCGCCGTACTAAGCAAAATAAGATGCATAAAATATAAACATCACATGCAATCATAATATGTGACATGATATGGCCATCATCATCTTGTGCCTTTGATCTCCATCTCCAAAGCATCGTCATGATCTCCATCGTCACCGGCTAGACATCTTGATCTCCATCGTAGCATCGTGGTCATCTCGCCAACTATTCCTTCTACAACTATCGCTAACGCATAGTGATAAAGTAAAGCAATTACATGGCGTTTGCATTTCATACAATAAAGCGACAACCATAAGGAAGGCTCCCGCCAGTTGTTGATAACTTTTACAAAACATGATCATCTCATACAATAACGTATATCACATCATGTCTTGACCATATCACATCACAACAATCCCTGAAAAAACAAGTTAGACGTCCTCTACTTTGTTGTTGCAAGTTTTACGTGGCTGCTACGGGATTCTAGCAAGAGCCGTTCTTACCTATGCATCAAAATCACAACAGTGATTTATCAAGTTTGCTATTTAAACCTTCAACAAGGACTGGCCGCAGTCAAATTGGATTCAACTAAAGTTGGAGAAACAAACACTCGCCAGCCACCTTTATGCAAAACTAGTTGCATGTCTGTCGGTGGAACCGGTCTCATGAACGTGGTCATGTAAGGTTAGTTCAGGCCGCTTCATCCAACAATACCGCCGAATAAAATAAGACGTTGGTGGTAAGAAGTATGATGATCACCACCCACAACTCTTTGTGTTCTACTAGTGCATATCATATACGCATAGACCTGGCTTTGATACCACTGTAGGGAAACATAGCATGCAATTTCAAATGAATTCCTACGCTCATGCAATATCTATCTAGGAGATGCATAGCAACAAGAGGGGAGAGCATCTTCATACCCTTAAAGATCGTGAAGCGGAAGCATTTATCAACGCGGTTGATGTAGTCTAACACCTTCATAATCTATCCTGATCAAGTACCAAACGTACGACACCTCCGCGCTCAGCACATGTTCAGCTCGATGACGTCCTCGCCTTCTTGATCCAGCAAGACGGGTGAAGTAGTAGATGAGTTCCGGTAGCACGACGGCGTGGTGACGGTGTTGGTGAAGAACAATCTCCGCAGGGCTTCGCCAATCACAACGAAAACTATGACGGAGGATAAACTAGAGGGGACAAGGTTGCCGGCACACGGCTTGGTGAATCTTGATGTGTCTTGGGTGCTAGCCCTACCCCTCTATTTATATGTTGAGCCCTAGGGTCGAAACTTGGAGTAAAATCTTCCTCAAAGTCAGTTTTTCCCGAAAAGCAAGAGTCCTTCTCGGACTCCAGGGCTAGACGCCAGGGTTCCCGGCGTCTACCCCCTAGAAGCCAGGGTTCCTGGCGTCTACCCCCTAGACGCCAGGGTTCCTGGCGTCTAGCCTCTGGTATCCACAAAACTCCCTTTTGCACTTTCCAAAAGCCTCGTGGGATTTCCCCTTTGGCCCAAACAAAGTTTTCTCGAACCCAAACATTTCGGGAAACAACCGGACTCCTTCCGATGAATTCTGGAACCCTTCTAGAGACCAAACACTATTATCCCATATATTAATCTTTACCTTCGGACCATTCCGGAGCTCCTCGTCATGTTCGTGATCACATCCAAGACTCCGAACAACATTTCATCACCAACATACATAACTCATATAATACTATATCGTCAACGAACGTTAAGCGTGCGGACCCTACGGGATCGAGAACTATGTAGACATGACCGAGCCACCTCTCCGGTCAATAACCAACAGCGAAACCTGAATGCTCATATTGGTTGCTACATATTCTACGAAGATCTTTATCGGTTGAACCTTATGACAACATACGTTATTCCCTTTGTCATCGGTTTGTTACTTGCCCGAGATTCGATCGTCGGTATCTTTATACCTAGTTCAATCTCATTACCGGCAAGTCTCTTTACTCGTTCTGTACTACATCATCCCGCAACTAACTCATTAGTTACGTTGCTTGGAAGGCTTCTTATGATGTGTATTACCGAGAGGGCCTAGAGATACCTCTCTGATACTCGGAGTGACAAATCCTAATCTCGATCTATGCCAACCCAACAAACAACTTCGGAGATACCTGTAGAGCATCTTTATAATCACCCAGTTACGTTGTGATGTTTGATAGCACATAAGGAATTCCTTCGGTATCCGGGAGTTGCATAATCTCATAGTCGAAGGAATATGTATTTGACATGAAGAAAGCAATAGCAATAAAACTGAGCGATCAATATGCTAAGCTAACGGATGGGTCTTGTCCATCACATCATTCTCCTAATGATGTGATCCCGTTCATCAAATGACAGCACATGTCTATGGTTAGGAAACTTAACCATCTTTGATTAACGAGCTAGTCTAGTAGAGGCTTACTAGGGACACGGTGTTTTGTCTATGTATCCACACATGTATCAAGTTTCCGGTTAATAAATTCTAGCATGAATAATAAACATTTATCATGATATAAGTAAATATAAAATAACAACTTTATTATTGCCTCTAGGGAATATTTCCTTCAGTTTGATACTTTCCAATGTTTGTCATATGATGTCTGTCATGTGTATCTATTGGGAATAATTGAGTATATTGATTACCACCTAACATGGAAAAGACAAATCTTGCCTCTTTGTTTATCTGAGTATTGTCATGGCAATTTTGTTTTGTGCCCCTTTTCTTACATGGTGGCTAAACTTAGAGATGCATTGTGTGTGTGCTTGCTTGGCACTCTTCCAAAGAGCCATAGAGAACATTTAAACGATAATCAGAACATATTGTTTTTGTATGTCATAAGGTTATAAAAGTACTGTTTTGTGAGGCCCTGTTCGCTGATTATGGTGTTATTTGTGTGAAAAAAATCATGTTTACCCATAATGTTGACTTTTTGATATCATTGTATAGGGTACCTCCAACACTTCTAAGCATGATAGTAGCTTCTCCATGGTCAGCTTCCTACTTGGGAGTAGCTATTTCATAACAAATTAAAAAAAGAATGTACTATCACAACTGCAGAGTCAACCCACCTGTGTTACTAAATGATCTCAATGTTTTAGCATGTAAATCTTCTATTTAACATTCTCTTATGATAGCTTAGCATGTAAAGAAATTATTGCACTTCACTGGATTTTCTTTTTTCTTTATCAAATTTGTATCATCTAGCCAATGCAATGTACCCCATAATGTTAAACCCAGATGTAGTTGTTGAAGGAAATATGCCCTAGAGGCAATAATAAAGTTATTATTTATTTCCTTATATCATGATAAATGTTTATTATTCATGCTAGAATTGTATTAACCGGAAACTTAGTGCATGTGTGAATACATAGACAAACAGAGTGTCACTAGTTTGCCTTTACTTGACTAGCTCGTTGAATCAATGATGGTTATGTTTCCCAACCATAGACATGAGTTGTCATTTGATTAACGGGATCACATCATTAGATAATGATGTGATTGACTTGACCCATCTGTTAGCTTAGCACGATGATCGTTTAGTTTGTTGCTATTGCTTTCTCCATAACTTATACATGTTCCTATGACTATGATATCATGCAACTCCCGAATACCGGAGGAACACTTTGTGTGCTACCAAACGTCACAACATAACTGAGTGATTATAAAGGTTCTCTACAAGTGTCTCCAATGGTGTTTGCTGGGTTGGCATAGATCGAGATTAGGATTTGTCACTCCGAGTATCGGAGAGGTATCTCTAGGCCCTCTCGGTAATGCACATCACTATAAGCCTTGCAAGCATTGTGACTAATGAGTTAGTTGCGGGATGATGCATTACGGAACCAGTAAAGAGACTTGTCGGTAATGAGATTGAACTAGGTATTGAGATACCGACGATCGAATCTCGGGTAAGTAACATACCGATGACAAAGAGAACAACGGATGTTGTTATGCGGTTTGACCGATAAAGATCTTCGTAGAATATGTAGGAACCAATATGAGCATATAGGTTCTGCTATTGGTTATTGACCGGAGACATGTCTCGGTCATGTCTACACAGTTCTCGAACCCGTAGGGTCCGCACGCTTAACGTTCGGTGACGATCGGTATTACAAGTTTATGTGTTTTGATGTACCGAAGGTAGTTCGGAGTCCCGGATTTGATCATGGACATGATGAGGAGTCTCTAAATGGTCGAGACGTAAAGATCGACATATTGGAAGCCTATGTTTGGACATCGGAATGGTTTCGGGTGAAATCGGGAGTATACCGGAGCACTGGGAGGTTACCGGAACCCCCGGGAGGTGTATGGGCCTTATTGGGCCTTAGTGGAAGAGAGGGAGAAGAAGCAAAGGAGGGGGCGCGCCCCCCAAGCCCAATCCGAATTGGGAGGGGGGTCGGGCCCCCTTTCCTTCCTTCTTCCTCCTCCTTTCCTTCTCTCCTAAAACCAAACAAGGGAAGGGGGAATCCTACTCCCCGTGGGAATAGGACTTCCTTGGGCGCGCCTAGAGAGGCTGGCCCCCTCCCCCTCCTCCACTCCTTTATATACGGGGGAGGGGGGCACCCCATGGACACACAAGTTGATCATTGATCTTTTAGCCGTGTGCGGTGCCCCCCTCCACCATAATCCACCTCGGTTATATCATAGCGGTGCTTAGGCGAAGCCTATTCCGGTAGCATCATCATCACCGTCATCATGCCGTCGTGCTGACGAAACTCTCCCTCGAAGCTCTACTAGATCGTGAGTTTGCGGGACGTCACCGAGCCGAACATGTGCAGATCGCGGAGGTGTCGTACCTTTGGTGCTAGATCGGTCGATCGTGAAGATGTACGACTACATCAACTGCGTTGTCATAATGCTTCCGCTTATGGTCTATGAGGGTATGTATACGATACTCTCCCCTCTCGTTGCTATGCATCACCATGTTCTTGCGTGTGTGTAGGAATTTTTTTGAAATTACTGCGTTCCCCAACAGTGGCATCTGAGCCAGGTTTATGTGTAGATGTTATATGTACGAGTGGAACACAAAGGAGTTGTGGGCGTGGGTATATACATATTGCTTGCCGTCAGTAGTTGATTCTTGATTCCGTGACATTGTTGGATGAAGCGGCCCAGACCGACATTACGCGTACGCTTACACGAGAGTGGTTCTACCGACGTGCTTCGCACACAGCTGGCTGGTGGGTGTCAGTTTCTCCAACTTTAGTTGAATCGGATTCAATGAACAGGGTTCTTTCTGAAGATCAAAAAGCAATCACTATACCGCGTTGTGGTTTGTGATGCGTAGGTGAGAACGGTTCTTGCTTAGCCTGTAGCAGCCACGTAAAACTTGCAACAACAAAGTAGAGGACGTCTAACTTGTTTTTGTAGGGCATGTTGTGATGTGATATGGTCAAGACATGATGCTAAATTTTATTGTATGAGATGATCATGTTTTGTAACACGTTATCGGCAACTGGCAGGAGCCATATGGTTGTTGCTTTATTGTATGAAATGCAATCGCCATGTAATTGCTTTACTTTATCACTAAGCGGCAGCGATAGTCATAGAAGCAATAGTTGGCGAGACGACAACGATGCTTCAATGGAAATCAAGGTGTCAAGCCGGTGACGATGGTGATCATGATGGTGCTTTGGAGATGGAGATCAAAGGTATAAGATGATGATGGCCATGTCATATCACTTATATTGATTGCATGTGATGTTTATCCTTTATGCATCTTATTTTTCTTAGTTCGGCGGTAGCATTATAAGATGATCTCTCACTAAATTTCAAGGTATAAGTGTTCTCCCTAAGTATGCACCGTTGCTACAGTTCGTCATGCCGAGACACCACGTGATGATCGGGTGTGATGAGCTCTACGTTCACATACAACGGGTGCAAGCTAGTTTTGCACATGCAGAATACTCAGGTTAAACTTGAAGAGCCTAGCATATGCAGATATGGCCTCGGAACACTGAGACCGAAAGGTCGAGCGTGAATCATATAGTAGATATGATCAACATAGTGATGTTCATCATTGAAAACTACTCCATCTCACATGATGATCGGACATGGTTTAGTTGATATGGATCGCGTGATCACTTAGATGATTAGAGGGATGTCTATCCAAGTGGGAGTTCTTAAGTAATATGATTAATTGAACTTTAATTTATCATGAACTTAGTCCTGATAGAATTTGCATAACTATGTTGTAGATCAATAGCTCGCGATGTAGCTCCCCGTTTATTTTTTATATGTTCTAGAGAAAAATAAGTTGAAAGATGTTAGTAGAAATGATGCGGACTAGCTCCGTGATCTGAGGATTATCCTCAATGTTGCACAGAAGTATTATGTCCTTGATGCACCACTAGATGACAGAACTGTTGCAGGAGCAGATACAAACGTTATGAACATTTGGCAAAGCTCGGTATGATGACTACTTGATAGTTTAGTGCACCATGCTTTACGGCTCGGAACCCGGGACTTCAAAAATGTTTTGAATGCCACGGAATATATAAGATGTTCCAAGAGTTGAAACTAGTATTTCAGACGCATGCCCGTGTCAAGAGGTATGAGACCTCTGATAGTACATTGCCTACAAGATGGAGGAGAATAGCTCAACCAATGAGCATGTGCTCAGATTCTTTGAGTACTACAATTGCTTGAATCAAGTGGGAGTTAATCTTCCAGATAAGATAGTGATTGAGAGAGTTCTCTAGTCACTATCACCAAGTTACTAGAACTTCGTGATGAACTATAATATGCAAGGGATAACGGAAATGATTCCCAAAGCTCTTCGCGATGCTGAAATCGGCAAAGGTAGAAATCAGGAAAAAGAATCAAGTGTTGATGGTTGACAAGACCACTAGTTTCAAGTAAAAGGGCAAGGGAAAGAAAGGGAACTTCAAGAAGAATGGCAAGCAAGTTGCCACTCCCATGAAGAAGCCCAAATCTAGACCCAAGCCTGAAACTGAGTGCTTCTACTGCAAAGGAAATGGTCACTGGAAGTGGAACTGCCCTAGATACTTGGTGGATAAGAAGGATGGCAAAGTGAACAAAGGTATATTTGATATACATGTTATTGATGTGTAATTTACTAGTGTTTATAGCAAACCCCTCGGTATTTGATACTTGTTCAGTTGCTAAGAGTAGTAACTCAAAACGGGAGTTGCAAAATAAACAAAGACTAGTTGAGGACGAGGTGACGATGTGTGTTGGAAATGATTCCAAGGTTGATAAGATCACCATCGCACACTCCCTTTACCTTCGGGATTAGTGTAGAACCTAAAATAAATGTTATTTGGTGTTTGCGTTGAGCATAATATGATTGGATCATGTTTATTGCAATACAGTTATTCATTTAAGTCAAAGAATAATTTTATTCTGTTTACATGAATAAAACCTTCTGTGGTCATACACCCAAGGTGAACGGTTTATTGAATCTCGATCGTAGTGATACACATGTTCATAGTATTGAAGCCAAAAGATGCAGAGTTGATAATGATAGTGCAACTTATTTGTGGCACTATCGTTTAGGTCATATTGGTGTAAAGCGCATGAAGAAACTACATTCTGATGGACTTCTGGAATCACTTGATTATGAATCACTTGGTACTTGCGAACCATGCCTCATGGGCAAGATAACTAAAACTCCGTTCTCCGGAACAATGGAGTGAGCAACAGAGTTATTGGAAATCATACATACTGATGCATGTGGTCCAATGAACATTGAAGCTCGCGGCAGATATCGTTATTTTCTCACCTTCACAGATGATTTGAGCAGATATGGGTATATCTACTTAATGAAACATAAGTCTGAAACATTTGAAAAGTTCAAAGAATTTTAGTGTGAAGTGGAAAATCATCGTAACAAGAAAATCAAGTTTCTACGATCTGATCGTGGAGGTGAATATTTGAGTTATGAGTTTGGACTTCATTTGAAACAATGCGGAATAGTTTCGCAACTCACGCCACCTGGAACACCACAACATAATGGTGTGTCTGAACGTCGTAACCGCACTTTATTAGATATGGTGCGATCTATGATGCCTCTCACTAATTTATCACTATTGTTTCGGGGTTATGCTTTAGTGACGGCTGCATTCACATTAAACAGGGCACCATCTAAATCCGTTGAGTCGACACCTTATGAACTGTGGTTTGGCAAGAAACCCAAGTTGTCGTTTCTTAAAGTTTGGGGCTGCGATGCTTATGTGAAAAAGCTTCAACTTGATAAGCTCGAACCCAAATCGGAGAAATGTGTCTTCATAGGATGCCCAAAGGAGACTGTTGGGTACACCTTCTATCATAGATCCGAAGGCAAGATACACTACTAGGGAAAAGCCTAGCAGCAGCGCGGGTTTTCGGCCTTTTAGTAGCGCGGGGGGTGGTGCTACCAATAAGGCGCTACAGCTAACGTATAGCAGTAGCGCTGGTCCACCCGCGCTACTGCTACACAAGTGTTGCAGCAGCGCACTTAAAGGAACCTCGCTGCTGCTAATAGCTATAGCGCGCTTCCCCTGTGCGCGCTACTGCTACAACCGCGCTACTGCTAACTTTTCTCCACTCGCTACTGCTAATTTTAGTTGTTTTTTGTTTTTTTTGGCATATTTGTTTTGTATTTGAACAGGCTTTATAGAAGAATCTTTAGCACATACAAATGTCATCATGATACACATACAAATGCCTGCGAGACCACAAATGTAATCATAGCATATACATACAAATAGTCTCATCATAATCATCATCCAACACAAAGTGGTATCTTGTGATCATCTCGAAAATAGCGATACATGCAAGTCTCGAATACTTGCAACTACAACGTCATCCATCTAAACAAAGGTATACGCGAAAAGAGCTATCACTATGAGTGAGAGCGGAACTATGCAGTACATGAGATGGCGGTTACGAGTCCTCTCTCACGCTAGCGTGAACCTCAAGTAACTAGCTTCTCCTTCTTGTCTGCTTTTGAAGCCTTTATGGCTGGCGTTCGAGAACCCATTCACTTGCGCCTGACACTCATGCCACTCGTTGTACACCCCCGGAACCTTCCCTTTGTACAGGACATAGCAGTTCCATCTCGCCATCAAGAAACTAGGTACCTGTTACACGACATAGCAGTTCCATCTTCGTTGTTCGACATGCTTCCTATGATTAAGTGTCCTCATTTATTTCTAAAAGTATGAATAAATGAGAAATGAGATAAAAAAGAAATCTATGTGCCAGCACTCGATATGCCAACTACGTAGCACAAATCATGCCTTTATTCACGGGAAATTTTGGCATGACCTTTGCTAAAAAATGGACATATCGAGCGCCTGAAATTCACCGGAACGGAAATGAATCAACATTCCGGCGTAACATAGGCAACTCGGATCATTTACCAAAACATGACATGTCCAAAACATGACATATCCACATATCACATGTCCAGTTCAAATTTGCATATAAATTCAGCAAATTTTGAAACCTATCTAAATTCATAACTAAATAGATAACCTAATTAACATAACTAAAACCTAAGTAAATTAACCCTAGCTAGCAGAGAGAGAGGGGGGTGGTTTACAGAGGGTGCAGGGCGAGGAGGCAGGCCTGACGACGGCCGAGGTTGGGAGGGGAGGAAGCAGAGGAGGGAGGCGAGGGCCGACGGGTCGGGGGCGAGCGCCGTCGCCGGGGGCGAGCGCGCCTGGGTCGGGGGCGGCGGGGTCGGGGGCGAGCGCGCCGGGGTCGGGCGCGGCGGGGTCGGGGGCGGCGGGGCGAGCGCGCCGAGGTCGGGGGCGGGCGCGGCGGTGCGACGGGGCCGGGGAAGAGAGAGTGGGGATTTGGGGGAAAAGAGGCGGGATGAAGCAGGGAGAGGGAGAATTTTGGGTTAAGTGGACGTAGCAGTAGCGCGTTTACACGAAACGTGCTACTACTATTATGAGCAGCTATAGCGATTTTCTGCAGAAACCGCTACTGCTACCTTGACTAGCTGTAGCTCTTTTTCACTAAAGCGCTACTGCTATAACCAGTTTCCCTTTTTTCTTTTCCTCGGCATAATAGGAACATATATATTACATCATTGGACCCTTGCATAATAATGGCTAAGTGTGTATACAAAATAGGAACATATATATATTACATCATTGGACCCATGCATAATAATGGCTAATTAAGTGTGTATACAAAATAGGAACATATATTTCCATTTTGCAAAAGCATGAAATATTAATCACACCTCTATCTCGAGATCGAGCACACGGTAGAGATGATGATGTAGGGAGGTCAAAAGTGAACAAAGCTCTTCTTGACAAAGAAAGATCTAGTTAGGGGGCAAATAGGTCACTTAACTAAATGCTACATCTACCTAGCTAGCTAATTTGGGAGGAGACAACTTCAACTAGTGGAGGGGGGAGGAAAAAGAGAAAGGAGATGAATTAATGGAGGTGGTGTAGTTATAGCTAGGAGTAATGAAGAGAGAGAAAGGTAGGTAGAAGAGGGAGAGTAATGGGGGGAGAAGTATTGAGGAAGAAGAAGAGTGAGAGAGGGAGGGAGGATGTGGGAGGTAGGGGAAAGGGAGGAGAGGAGATGGGGAGGGGAGGTGGAAAAGGTGGTGGGTGTTGCGTCTTAGTAGTAGCGCGGGAGAGAAAGCGCGCTGCTGCTAAGAGCGTAGCAACAGCGCGCTTTCCTGTCACGCGCTACTGCTAAACGGGCCAACCCTGTGCACAATTTCAAAATTAGCACCAGCGAGGTGACAAAAAAGCGTGCTGCTACTATGGCATTAGCAGCAGCGCGCTCCCTGGCGCCGCGCTACTGGTAAACTTATGTCGTTGTGTACTGTCGGTGGATTTTTGTAGCAGCGCGGTTTAAGCGTCACGCGCTACTGCTAAGTTTGCACCAGTAGCGAGCTTTCCGTAGCCGCCCTGCTACTACTTAGCAGCAGCGCCTGTTTTTATGCCGCGCTACTGCTAAGATTCTGTGTATAAGGTTTTCCCTAGTAGTGATGTTCGTTGCTAAGAATGGATCCTTTCTAGAGAAGTAGTTTCTCTCGAAAGAAGTGAGTGGGAGGAAAGTAGAACTTGACGAGGTAATTGTACCTTCTCCCTTATTGGAAAGTAGTTCATCACTGAAATCAGTTCCAGTTATTCCTACACCAGTAAGTAAGGAAGCTAATGATGATGATCATGAAACTTCTGATCAAGTTACTACCGAACCTCGTAGGTCAACTAGAGTAAGATCCGCACCAGAGTGGTACGGTAATCCTGTTCTGGAAGTCATGTTACTTGACCATGACGAACCTATGAACTATGAGGAAGCGATGATGAGCCAAGATTCCGCAAAATGGCTTGAGGCCATGAAATCTGAGATGGGATCCATGTATGAGAACAAAGTATGGACTTTGATTGACTTGCCCGATGATCGGTGAGTCATTGAGAATAAATGGATCTTCAGGAGGAAGATGGACGATGATAGTAGTGTTACTATCTACAAAGCTCGAATTGTCGCAAAACGTTTTCGCCAAGATCAAGGTGTTGACTACGATGAGATTTTCTCACTCGTATCGATGCTTAAAAGTCTGTCCGAATCATGTTAGCAGTTGCCGCATTTTGTGAAATCCTGCAAATGGATGTCAAAACTGCATTCCTTAATGGATTTCTTAAAGAAGAGTTGTATATGATGCAACCAAAAGGTTTTGTCAATCCTAAAGGTGCTAACAAAGTGAGCAAGATCCAGCGATCCATCTATGGACGAGTGCAAGCATCTCGGAGTTGGAATATATGCTTTGATAAAGTGATCAAAGCATATGGTTTTATACAGACTTGCGGTGAAGCCTGTATTTACAAGAAAGTGAGTGGGAGCTCTGTAGCATTTCTGATATTATATGTGGATGACATATTGTTGATCGGAAATGATATTGAATTTCTGGATAGCATAAAAGGGTACTTGAATAAGAATTTTTCAAAGAAAGACTTTGGTGAAGCTGCTCACACATTGAGCATCAAGATCTATAGAGATAGATCAAGACGCTTGTTAAGATTTTTCAATGAGTACATGCCTTGACAAGATTTTGAATTAGTTCAAAATGGAACAGTCAAAGAAGGAGTTCTTGCCTGTGTTGCAAGGTGTAAAGTTGAGTAAGGCACAAAACACGACCATAGCAGAAAATAGAAAGAGAATGAAAAGTCATTCCCTATGCCTCACTCATAGGTTCTATGAAGTATGCTATGTTGTGTACCAGCCCTATTGTATACCTTAGCATGATTCTGGCAAGGGGGTACAATAGTGATCTAGGAGTAGATCACTGGACAACGGTCAAAATTATCCTTAGAGGACTAAGGAAATATTTCTCGGTTATGGAGGTGATAAAAGAGTTCGTCGTAAAGAGTTACGTCGATGCAAGCTTTTTACATCGATCTAGATGAATCTAAGTCTCGATCTAGATACATATTGAAAGTGGGAGCAATTAGCTAGAGTAGCTCCGTGCAGAGTATTGTAGACAAAGAAATTTGTAAAATATATACGGATCTGAATGTTGCAGACCCGTAGACTAAACATCTCTCACAAGCAAAACATGATCACTCTTTGGGTGTTAATCACATAGTGATGTGAACTAGATTATTGACTCTAGTAAACCCTTTGGGTATTAGTCACATGGAGATGTGAACTAATCACATAAAGATGTGAACTATTGGTGTTAAATCACATGACGATGTGAACTAGATTATTGACTCTAGTGCAAGTGGGAGACTGAAGGAAATATGCCCTAGAGGCAATAATAAAGTTATTATTTATTTCCTTATATCATGATAAATGTTTATTATTCATGCTAGAATTGTATTAACCGGAAACTTAGTACATGTGTCAATACATAGACAAACAGAGTGTCACTAGTTTGCCTCTACTTGACTAGCTCGTTGAATCAATGATGGTTATGTTTCCTAACCATAGACATGAGTTGTCATTTGATTAACAGGATCACATCATTAGAGAATGATGTGATTGACTTGACCCATCCGTTAGCTTAGCACGATGATCATTTAGTTTGTTGCTATTGCTTTCTCCATAACTTATACATGTTCCTATGACTATGAGATCATGCAACTCCCGAATACCGGAGGAACACTTTGTGTGCTACCAAACGTCACAACATAACTGGGTGATTATAAAGGTGCTCTACATGTGTCTCCAATGGTGTTTGCTGAGTTGGCGTAGATCGAGATTAGGATTTGTCACTCCGAGTATCGGAGAGGTATCTCTGGGCCCTCTCGGTAATGCACATCACTATAAGCCTTGCAAGCATTGTGACTAATGAGTTAGTTGCGGGATGACGCATTACGGAACGAGTAAAGAGACTTGCCGGTAACGATATTGAACTAGGTATTGAGATACCGACGATCGAATCTCGGGCAAGTAACATACCGATGACAAAGGGAACAACGGATGTTGTTATGCGGTTTGACTGATAAAGATCTTCGTAGAATATGTAGGAACTAATATGAGCATCCAGGTTTCGCTATTGGTTATTGATCGGAGACATGTCTCGGTCATGTCTACATAGTTCTCGAACCCGTAGGGTCCGCACGCTTAACGTTCGGTGACGATCGGTATTACGAGTTTATGTGTTTTGATGTACCAAAGGTAGTTCGGAGTCCCGGATTTGATCACTGACATGACGAGGAGTCTCAAAATGGTTGAGACATAAAGATCGATATATTGGAAGCCTATGTTTGGACATCGGAATGGTTCCAGATGAAATCGGGAGTATACCGGAGCACCGGGAGGTTACCGGAACCCCCTGGGAGGTGTATGGGCCTTATTGGGCCTTAGTGGAAGAGGGGGAGAAGAAGCAAAGGAGGGGGCGCGCCCCCAAGCCCAATCCGAATTGGGAGGGGGCCGGGCCCCCTTTCCTTCCTTCTTCCTCCTCCTTCCTTCTCTCCTAAAACCAAACAAGGGAAGGGGGAATCCTACTCCCGGTGGGAGTAGGACTCCCTTGGGCGCGCCTAGAGAGGCCGCCCCCTCCCCCTCCTCCACTCCTTTATATACGGGGGAGGGGGGCGCCCCATGGACACACAAGTTGATCATTGATCTTTTAGCCGTGTGCGGTGGCCCCCTCCACCATAATCCACCTCGGCTATATCGTAGCGGTGCTTAGGCGAAGCCCTGTTCCGGTAGCATCATCATCACCATCATCACGCCGTCGTGCGGACGAAACTCTCCCTCGAAGCTCTACTGGATCGTGAGTTCGCGGGACGTCACCGAGCCGAACGTGTGCAGATCGCGGAGGTGTCGTACCTTTGGTGCTAGATCGGTCGATCGTGAATACGTACGACTACATCAACCGCGTTGTCATAATGCTTCCGCTTACGGTCTACGAGGGTACGTAGACGATACTCTCCCCTCTCGTTGCTATGCATCACCATGATCTTGCGTGTGCGTAGGAAATTTTTTGAAATTACTGCGTTCCCCAATAGTTGTCTACTCATCCGGCATGTGTACTCCGTTGTTCTTATAGTTTTTAAGCAGCTACAACAATTGTACAAATCTGGAGCACTTGCATGGGCGCGGCATGCCGCCGCGCCTTTGCTCGCTAGTAACTTAAAGCACTGAAATTGTGACCCTTTGGTGAAGAATAAGAGGCACTTAATCACACGGCAAACAACAAATTGTGTAGATATGAGTAATCACTAAGAGCATCTACAGTCACTGAGGACAAATATGACCTCTCAAACGCCTGCGGATGCACCGAGATGCATCCACGGGTAGTAACTGAGCACTCCTCAAATAGCGTCGTCCACATCCATGTATCTCATATCCGATCCCCTATATCCATACTAAACCATGCAACGTCGATCAAACTACGTAGATCAGCATACTGACATAGGCAAGCACATTGCTTTCACCAAAAGATCATGATCGGATGTTCAAACGACCACCAAAGTTCACATAAACGATGGACAACTTGAAACTACATCTAAAACTTGAAATTAAATTGAAGAAAGGCGGATCTTCACCACTTCCAGGCCGACCCCTTCCCCTTTCGGTTGCCGGCACAACAGTAGCCATTGGCGGCTGGTGGAAGATCGTCCGAGTCGTCGGACGAGGAGCCGTCGGAGGAGGAGGAGGAGGCGATGATGAGGACCTTGAGGCGCCGGACGGCCCGGTCCTGCTGGCGCTTGAGCTTCGCCCGCCGAGCCGCGTCCGCCGCCTTCTCCCTGGCCTCGCGCTCGGAGTGCTCAATAGCTAGCCGGAGAGCCTTCGCATTCTTTCGACGAAGCTGCCGAGCGTCTGTCTCCGTCGTCGTAAGCGACCGGTGGTAGACCCACGTGAGGAGCCGCTAGTCCTCGTCGGGTTCCGCGGGTACCGGCGGCGGCGGCAGACGGAGCTCTCGATCGCTTCCCTCTCACTTGCCCGTTGCCTCTCGCGGCGAGCGGCGCGCGCCTCTGACTCCAGCGTGCATGTCCGGGCCAGCAGGGTGGGCATAACCACCCACTGTTTCCCGCGTGGGGGAGCAGCAGGCGGCGGGGCCAGGGGATGGTGTGTTGGAGTAGACAATCCCCGTCCACTGCGAGGGGCATGTGAAGACTTCGTAAATCTCAAGATGTTATGCCGGCCCTGTCTCTCGGAGGTGCTCATAGGAGTAGTGTGTGTGTGTGTGTGTTCATAGGGGTGAGTGCATGCTAGTGTATGTGAGTGACTTTGATTGTACTTAGTTAAAAACGTGCATACACACACGTCTTTATGAGTTTCAATAATTACATATCATATGAAAATTAACAAAATTAAAATAACAAAGTTTTCTAAGCAAGAATATGTTATTAGCATTGGAATTGCCCTTTAAGAATAAAGAAACAAAAAAACTTGCACACAACATTACATTCGAATTACACTTTTGGTAATACGCAAAGAATAAACATATAATAATGCAATTTTCACAACCTAGTATATTTTTCACACATATTGTATAGTACTTGCATGTATACTTAAACACGCAAAAATAAAAAAAGATTGTTTAAGAAATAATGAATTACTAGCATTAGTATTCCTCTTTAAGAAGAAGAAAATAAAAAAATGACAAATTTGCACACAATTTATACATAAAAAGGGCACATATGCAAGAATAAGCATATAATAGTGGAATGATATTGGCATTGCCCTTAAAGAAAGAAAATAAAATAAAATAAAAAATAAAACAAAATCAAATTGATGAAGTTTTCTAGGGAATAATGAACCCTTTTAAGAAGAAAGAATGAAACCCTTTAAAAAACTATAAAAAATCATAAAATGAAGTTTTCTAGGGAATAATGGACCCTTTTAAGAAGAAAGAAAAAAATGCACACAAGTTTACACTTTTAGTAATATGGAAAAAAATGAACATATAATATTGCACACACTACTATAATTTACACACATGTTGTATAGTATTTCCGTGTATACATATTTACACACATAAAAATAAAAAATAAACATTTTCTAAGAAAGAATGAAGTAGTGACATTGGTACCCCCGTTAATAAGAAAAAAAGAAAAAAGAAATGATGATAAAATTTGCACTTAATTTACACATAAATTGCACGCGTGCACTTTTTTATACCTGCAAGAACAGACATATAATAGCTAGTAGAACTTGTATAAAAATAGGTTTAAAAGAAGAAATGAATTGGTGTCACTGGTATTACCCTTAAATAAGAAAAAGGGTGAAATAAAAACTTAAAAAAACAATTCCACACAATTAGTACAAAAATTGCACTTCTTATAATATGCAAGAGGAAACATATAATAGTGAAATTTCCGTACTCTAACATAATATATACATGTAGTACTTGCATGCATACATTTACACACACTCAACATCCAAAAATACACATAAAGAAAAAAGGAAACTCAACTAAAAAAAGGAAAAAAAAAGGAAAGCAAACACGTGCAAAAAACAGAAGCAAGCACAAGGAAAAAAGCATGCACGCGTACTAAAATTGGCATGCACGAAAATTGGCATGCATTTGATCGATCCATGTGCGAAAATGCTAGACCTACATACTGTGGCTAGGTGGGCCCCAGCCCTCTCTAATGCCAAATTAAAGTCTGCCAAATCATCTCATACGTAGGTTACGTAACAGCTCCTTCGTAGATGTAGTATTGCTCATCCATGTAGTGACAAAATTAAAACATACCATTTCGTAATGGCAGCGGGGAGGATTTTCTTGCTTGGGCCCATGAAGTTAATGGCAACTATTCTATCAAAGAGCATGCAACTCTAGAGGAAGGGGCGGCTACAAGTACCTCACAGACTGATGGATAGATGTGGAAGCGACTATGAAGGCTTAAGGTGTTGCCAAAAGTGCGCGTATTCTGGTGACGAGTTGTGAGAAAGATTTTGCCTGATGAATGCACTCCTCGGCATAGACATATACAACCACTTGGTAGATGCAAAGTGTGTTTGGCAATGGATGAGGATTTGATGCACGCTTTAGTGCATTGCACTCATGCGAAGATGTTCTGGGAAGAAGCTTATGCTTGGTTGGGTGTGCGTCGGCCACAGCTACACCCGGACACGTGGGCTCGTGACATTTTGTCTGACCCACAATTTACGAACACTCAGAGGGCACAGATGATTTCCGTTATATGGGCGATCTGGCAATCTAGAAATAGAATTACGCACGACAGAGAGAAACTGGACCCGTTGACGATTGTTCGACGGATCAAGGAATACCTGTCCGTCTTAGAAATACTGAGTTCTGCTGCTGCTATATTACCGGGTTACGGATGGGTGCCGCCGGAACCGGGGGTGGTAAAGATCAATACAGATGCAGCGATGAGTTTGGTCTTGGCTCAATGTGGTGCAGGAGGAGCCGTTCGTTCTGACACTCATTTGCTGGGCGCTTGGAATAAACCTCATCATGGGGTTACGGATCCGTTCATTGGTGAGACGATGGTACTAAGAGATGGAATTATCTTTGCAAGACTGCGCGGATTCTCACATGTGATTATGGAGACAGACTGCCTGGAGGTAGTGAACCTCTGAAAATCTCGCCATAATAGTCGCTCTATTGTGGCATCTTTATTTGTAGAAATTGGGGAGCTAGCTGCCAATTTTTTTTTGTATTCAACATATAAACAAGTCAGCCAATCTACCGACCCATCTTTGTGCTAAGCATGCATGCTCACTAATGGCAACTGAGAGTTGGACTGACACTAGACCTTCCTTCCTGCTCACTAGCCTGTTGGTTGATGATGCCCGGAGTTCCTGAGTTGAATAAAGCTCCCAAGTTTGAACGCGAAAAAAGACATGCATGCATGTGGCTGCATCGGGCGAAGATTCTCTGTCTTGCCATGGCAAAGGATGCCTCTACCTTCCCCTCATGGATGCCCTCCCTTTCTGATCCAATGGTTGTTGAGCGAGCTGCCTCTCTCTAAGCACAGCTTGCCAAACCATGTGATTCCTTGGCCCAACTAAGGCCCAGTTCGGGGGGAAACAAGCCCAGCTCGCCAGAGAGAGGAGAATGCAGCGATTCAGGTTCAGAAATGAACTATGGTTCAGTATAGGAACAAATACAGAAAAGATTCAGTTAAGTAAAGGCACACGTATAGACAGAATTCAGTTTTCGCACTATAGTACAGTACAATCATAATTAAACAAACATTTCCAACATATATTGCTTATATTGCAGTATAGTATCGAATGTGACAACATTGTCAAAGTGTGCATAATCAATGACCATCTTAGCATCAACCCAAAATATATTGCTTATAATCTCCTCACAATCCAATTGCAAAGCATATTGGTAAGAAGGATTCTCGACGATCTTGCCTTGAAAATACTTCAACATGCTTCCTGCTTGTCCATATGCCAACTCTCTTTGGCGCCTGCCCTGTAAGTGATTCTTTAGATCACGAGGAGTGTAGGTGAGATTCATTGGTCCTCCAACTCGGCGACTAGCTAGCTCATGTGAAGCTTTTGGCCTAATTCCAGAATCATCGGCTGTCTCAATTTCAAAAGCTTGAACTTCTGAAATCTTTCTTTGTGATAACATCAAATGGAATGTTTGTGGCAAGTAAAGACCATTATTGTGGACAAGCATTACATCAACCACTTCACAATTCCCTGCCACTCGATCCAATGAAAGTGTCATCCGAACTTCACAATTTGTTCTTGTTTGAGCTCGGGGATTCTTTGTGATATGATCCCTCTTGTCGTGTGCTCCAAGACCCTCTTTGGCACACACATATCTACATGATGTTGCCTTCCCGTCAACTTTAATCTTATTTATATACCTTTTTCTGACCTCAAAACCTGCACGGCCTCCATAGTTTACCCAGAACAACCAAGCATCATCTAAGTTTCTGAATTTCAGACCAACTTGAGGTAACCAGATAGGACTCTCATTCTCCCTACACAAAAGTTAATCAATCTTTGTTGCTACAGATCTGGTTGCAAGCAAATACATTTTTTTCGAATGGAAAGTCTAACTTACTTCTTGTTGGATTGTGCCATTGAATCTTAACTGGAAGGCAAGAAGTCGATGTATACTGCACATATTATGAACAAACAGACTGAATATTTCAGACAATTACAAGTGAAAGTGTGTAGATTTCTTTAGGATAACCGAACAAATAAATCAATCATACCAGGCAGTGAAAGAGCGAATATTTCAGACAAATAGCAATTACAGGCAGTTTGCGTTCCTGCTCTAGGCTACTCGGACACAAACCTAAAAACTAGGCAGTCTCTGTTTCTTGAAATCGAAGGAGAACATGAACCTGAAGCAGAGGGAAGTCGAGCAGCTTCGATCTGCTCCGACGCTCAACTAGGACGGCCCAGCCAGCGAGGCGTCCAGGCACCCCGATGATCGTCCCAATCGCTAAGACGCTAACTGAGATGAGAACCCGCACTGGACTCCCGCGCCAAAAATTGCATCTGGTGGCTGCTCACCCGCCAAATCCTCTGGCTTTTCCTCCTCCAGGTCCTCTAGCCGGGCCTTTACGGGCTGGCTTTGTTTCGATTTGGGCCGATTGATGTGCACAGAGAGAGGCAGTTCGCTCAGCAGCCGTGGGATCAGAAACGGAGGGCATCGTGAGGGGTAAGGTAGAGGCAGCCTTTCCCATGGCAAGTCAGAGAATCTGCGCCCGGCTGCATCATGCACTCACCAAGCAAAGGCAGGAAATCAACTGAATAAAGAACAGCGTCAGTCAAATCCATGGAGACTTCTTACTCACATATCATAAAGCACATTGGATCAACGGCATCAAATTCGACTGACCGAAAATGAAAATTCAGTTGCCTGACATATAGCTAAAGTGAAAAATGATAACGATGTACTACATGTTCAGTACAAACGCAGCAGTCAAGTAGCCATCTCTCAGCTCAGATCTGTTGAGGAGGAGACCTGAAATGGAGATGAATTGCCGAGCTTTAAATAGACTTGCACAAGAAGATGTGACTTGCATTGCAATGGAAGTAAAGCTCAGCCATGATGAGACTGGAGCCAAAAAAAAAGCTTAGGTACGCAAGGATTTTTAGAGATTTTTCCCTTTTCTTGTATTATACGGATTTTTATACTGATTTTGAGACAGAGGAGGTAGCCATATTTTTTCAGTGGAATCTGTTACCACACATCAAAGAATTTAAGTCTTTGTTGGTTATAGAAAAACTTGATTGCCTGTTTACTGCTGTGCAGATTTCATGTGTGTCGCTCTGAACTGATGAAATCCAACTTGCTACTAGTAGAATATCCTTCTTAGGTCTGAGACATTCAGCATTTGTTTTTCTTCCTTGGACTTCACATCTATTTAGTCTATGCATCAACATCGATTTTCTCAACCAGATTCAGAAGCTTAGCAGATTCAGACTGGTTATAGAAAGCTCAACCAGATTCAGAAGGTTAGCAGCAATCACCGTTACATCAAAATCATTTTTTTTTCAACCAGATTCAGAAGCTTATCATATTCAGACAGGTTATAGAAAAGCTCAACCAGATTCAGATGCACAACTATTCAGACGCACCACTATCACCACGATGCGTAAAATGGAGCTCTTTTAGCCAATTCCATTTCTAGCACGCCATCAGGATTCAGGATAGACATTGTTCGTCCATCAAGTAATTTCCATGCTACAGTAACTGAATCATTGATTGCTCAAGTCAAATAATTACATGAACAGGAACACATAACTAAGATTCGTGCAACTGATTACACAGTAACACAGCGGTTAAGTCAGTGGCACTGCAATGAAATAATTAACCTGTGGCACTGCATCTATCAGATGCTACATCAAGCTAATTAACTCTTCAGCGACACAAAGCCCGGGTGCTCTGCTCCTTTGGGCTTGCTGAACCACCGGTGCTCGAGCGCTTCCGCCGCCGTGATCCTCTCGGCGGGGTTGAAGGCAAGCAGGCCGGTGAGGACCTCACGCCCGGCTTCCGAAAGCTCCTCGAAGAACTCCAGGTCGAGCTTCCCCGTAGAAGTGATCTGATCTCGCAACTTGTAAATCTCGGCGAGCAGCTCCTCCTCTGTGTCCGCCACGAAGAGGGTCGCGCCGGCCAACATCTCCGCCATGATGCACCCAAGCGCCCACATGTCCACGGCCTGGCCGTAGTACCGGTTGCCTTCCAGCTGCTCCGGTGAGGTGTAGATCAGGGTGCCGACACAGCACTCCTCATAGGGCACTCCGGCCGGCTTCGCCCGCATCGCCGACCCAAAGTCACCAACCTTGAGCCCGCCGAAGAAGCCGACCATGACGTTCTCCGGCTTGAAGTCCCGGTGGATGACGCCGGCTCCATGTATGTTCTTTGCAGCGTCCAGGAGCTGCTCCATCATCACGCGCGTCACGTCCTCGGATACAGGCCTCCAGAGCGACTCGCGGAGGGTGCGGCCGTCGGCGACGAGCTCCGTGACGAGGAACACGTCCCCTGTCTCGGCGTCCGTCGCCACATCCAAGATCTCGATAATCGACTCGTGACCCCGGCACGCGCCGAGGCAGCCGGCCTCGCGGGTGATCGCGCGGATGTCGGGCGGGCCGTGTCCGCCGGCCCCGTTGCCGCGGACCCACTTCACGGCGACCTTCTTGCCGGTGCGGCGGTCGCGCGCCTTGAACACCTCGCCGTAGGTGCCTTCTCCAAGCACCTCAAGCTTCTCGTAGTCGGAGATGCTACCGAACGCGTACCGGGGCTTCTTGCCGCCATGGACGCGCGGTTCTTGTCCCGCCGCCGGGCGCTTGCGGATGGCCGTCGGCATGATCTGAGCTTAGAACGCGCGCCGAGAGCAGATCAGAGCAAGAGGGGCGGGGATTCGTGTGAATCGGGAGCAGAGGAGATCGAGGTGGATGAGAGGAAGGATCGAGGATGAGGATTGAGGAGGATAAGGATCGAGGCTGTTTATGGGCTGGCACTGGCGGCGCGCGGGGGGATTCAGACAGATTTTGGGTACGCGTCGCGTTTACGCGGGTGACGCTTTTTTTTTTGAAATTTACGCGGGTGACGCTCGCAGTCGCAGGGACAGCTCACTTTGAAATCTCTTCGTCACGCGCAAGGCAACTCGTACGCCATTCTCTCTTTTTTTTGGTTCCGTTTTATATATTTTTATTTTTGCGAATACAGATTTTTTAAAATGTTCAAACACTTCTAAAAAATTCAAGACTGATTTTAACTGTGTGAAAACTTCTTAAAATTACATGAATATTTCTATAATATTCATGCACGCATATTTTCCATCAACTCAAGGTTTTTTAAATGTGGACACTTCTTTTTCCCTTTTCTATATGAAAATATATGAATATTTTCAAATTTGTGAACACCTTTTTATAATAAATGAAAAATTATTACAAAGGCATGAATACATTTTAAAATTACAAGAAGATTTTTAAATGTGTGTACACTTCTTTCAGTTATAAAATTTTATTAATTACTTGATGAATAAACTTTAATACTCCCTTTATAAAGTAGAGACCTACGTACTATATTAATTTATAGAGGAAGTACTTGATAAACAATTTAATATGCCCGTGCATTGCATCATGAGAAATAGCACCCTTGCATTCATCCGTTTTAGTCCTTAAAAACTACACCATCATCAATTGCCACGACGAAATAGGCCATGTGTTGCAATGGGAGCTGCACCCTCTTACTGAAAAACCACATCGTTTAGTCGACTAAGTGTCGGCATAGAACCACATCGCGCAAGACATGAGAGTCATAGTCGATGAAGCTCCGACAAAGTTTTCTGCCCTTTTTTTTAGCGGCGAGGTTGGAGTTTCTCGTCATGTGGCAAGATTTGATGTCAGGTGCTTAAATATATGCAAGGGTTCAACTGCGATGACTACAACTCCGGCGCACTGGTCCTTATGGGCACGTGCACAAAGATTTTCCCATTGACATCGACAAGGTCAAACCGGCTCCGGCAGAGAGCGGCGACATCAACTCATTCTTGCGGCAGTAGTGGGTGTTCGATGGTCTTAGAGTCTCGATGTAAAATTTTTTTAGATGCCTTGTACTTCCGGTGAACTTTTATAACAGATGTGGTCTTTTCGCCTAAAAATCATAAATAAGATGCAACCCTAAAATTTTAAAATGAAAACGATATATCCAAGTTATTAATTTTTTACTCCGCTGTACAATTTTTAAAAATTTAATTAAACAATGTATGTATTCTTAGCTTAATCCAAACAAATTTGAGTTTGTTAGGAGTATGCTAGTTAACTAGGCTAGTGTAGCCGTGGGTGCTAGCGTGTTTGGTTAGGATTAGTATAAGTATGATCAAGGTTGCTGGATAATTAGTAGTACTGGTGAAATAGGAAAGTATCGACAAGTCGGTTTTGGAGTTTCCTTATGTTAGCGTGAGTTCTATTTGGAGTAGGTAGCTTGTCCGTATAGGGCTTGGGTTCGCGATGGTCATGGTTGAGTATATATACACAGGTGCGTGAGTTTATTGTAACCGTGAGAGAAAATAGAGAAAAGAAATAAAGAGAAAATAAGGGCACGACAAGGGCCCTTGGCTATCAGATTTTTATGCGTGTGTACGTGCAGTTTGACGTGATCAATCCTGAGGGTGAATTTCCAACAATTGGTATCTAAAGTAAGGTTCAAGTGAAGCTGCGCTTGCCCCGGGGTGCGACCTTGCTAGCGCCTCGGGGCGGGCAATACAGTCGCCGGTGCAGCGACGAGAAAGAGCGGGTGGTATAATCGCTGGGTGATGCAGCGACAAGGAGAGCAGGCGATTTAGTCGTTGGGGGTGCAACGACGTGAAGGATCGGGTTGATTGTCGTTCGGCGGAGTGACGACGAGGAGGCGGCGATGACACTGTCGCAGGCGAGGCGACGGGTGATCGGCATTCGACGGAATAACCTGGAGGAGGGCGACAGGGCTGTCGTCGGCAAGGCGTTGATGATCGTTGATGGTCATGGAGGTGCCGAAATTGCGACAGCATGGTGTTGGGGAACATAGTAATTTCAAAATTTTCCTACGCACACGCAAGATCATGGTGATGCATAGCAATGAGAGGGAAGAGTATCGTCCATGTACCCGCGTAGACTGTAAGCGGAAGCGTTATGAGAACGCGGTTGATGTAGTCGAACGTCTTCATGATCCGACCGATCCAAGTACCGAACGCACGGCACCTCCGAGTTCAGCACACGTTCAGCTCGATGACGTCCCACGAACTCCGATCCGGCAGAGCTTCACAGGAGAGTTCCGTCAGCACGACGGCGTGATGACGGTGATGATGTTACTACCGACGCAGGGCTTCGCCTAAGCACCACTACGATATGATCGAGGTGGATTATGGTGGAGGGGGGCACCGCACACGGCTAAGGGATCAATGATCAACTTGTGTGTTCTAGGGTGCCCCCTGCCCCCGTATATAAAGGAGTAAGGGGGAGGCCGGCCGACCCCTGTAGGGCGCGCCAGGAGGAGGAGTCCTCCTCCTAGTAGAAGTAGGACTACCCTTTCCTACTCCTTCTATACTAGTAGAAAACAGGGCTTTGGTCCAGGCCGGGTCAGCCCATTAGTCCCGGTTCAGTCCAGAACCGGGACCAATATGGGCATTGGTCCCGGTTCGTGAGCCCAGGGGGCCGGCCGGGCCACGTGGGCCATTGGTCCCGGTTCATCTGGACCTTTTGGTCCCGGTTGGTGGGATGAACCGGGACCAATGGGCCTCGCTCCTGGCCCACCACCATTGGTCCCGGTTGGTGGCTTGAACCGGGACCAAAGGCTCCCCTTTGGTCCCGGCTCATGCCACCAACCGGGACCAATGAGGTGCCTATATATACCCCTCGCTCGCGAGCAGAGCACCCCAGTGCTCTGTTTTTCTCTGGCTGAGGGGGAGAGGGCTTTGTGGTGCTCTAGCTCACCTCCTATGCACATGAGGTGTTCGATGGAATGCCCAAGCCACACTACTTAAGCTTTCTCCTCTCGAAGCTCGACCTCCAAACTCCATTTTCTTCGAGATTTGTCTAGATTTAGCGGTCTGTCACGCCCCGTCCCCGTCTTCACCGCCGTCGATCACCCGCGCCGATCTCATCACCGACACCACCGTGGTGAGCCTCTTGTTCTTATCTTCTTTCTGAAACGAAAAATATTCTTACTTGTATGTTTAGATAGATACTTGTATCATTTTCTTACATTTATTATTGCATCTTATATAGTGCGATGGTTTTGGTATCCGCCCCCGTCGGCCCTCGTCCTGTCTATGATTCGGATGTGGTATGTATATTATCTTTATAACTATCGGTTCATTTATTGTTTATGAAAATTATGCCGACCAACGTGACATAGATTTTATTTATCTAGGATGTATGTGAATCGGAAATGCCAACCGACCCTATTGTCGAGAGGTTAAATTTAGTTGAAGAAGAAAACAATTTGTTGAAGGAAAAAATAAAAAAAATTGAGGAGGAGAAGATGATATTGGAGTTGCATGTTGCGGATGTCGTCGATGATCACAAGATCAAGATGGATGCAATGCGCTTGAAGATTAGAAAGATTAGAAAATATGCCATTCATACCGAGGCTTGGTATCATTATGCCGTTGGATCAATTGTTACCTTGGTTGCGATTATGATCGCATTTGTTTTCGCATTGAAATATTTTACATAGTTTCAATGTATGGTTTAATTAATTAGATGCTCTGGAGAGCTATATGTTGTTAGATGAGAACTATGTATGCACTTTGGTTTTAATGTGATGATGAACTTCTATTAATTTGGACACTTAATTATATATAATGCACGCAGATGAACCGGCAATGGATGTACGGTGACAGACACACCCGCGAGTACATTAAGGGCGTGCATGAGTTTCTCGATGCGGCTGAGGCAAACAAGCAGAATGGTTTTATGTGTTGTCCATGCACTGAATGTGGGAACATGAGGTCTTACTCTAACCGGAAAATCCTTCACTCCCACCTACTTTACAAGGGTTTCATGCCACACTATAATGTTTGGACGAGGCACGGAGAAATAGGGGTTATGATGGAAGACGACGAAAAAGAAGACTACGATGACAACTATGTGCCCCCTGAATACGGTGATGCTGCAACGGGGGGAGCTGGTGAAGATCAAGAGGAACCAGACGGTGTGCCCAATGATGCTGCAACGGGTGAAGCTGCTGAAGATCAAGAGGAACCAGACGATGTGCCCGATGATGATGATCTCCGCCGGGTCATTGTCGATGCAAGGACGCAATGCATTAGTCAAAAGGAGAAGCTGAAGTTCGATCGCATGTTAGAGGATCACAAAAAAGGGTTATACCCCAATTGCGAAGATGGCAACACAAAGCTCGGTACCGTACTAGAATTGCTGCAGTGGAAGGCAGAGAATGCTGTGGCTGACAAAGGATTTGAGAAGCTACTGAAAATATTGAAGAAGAAGCTTCCAAAGGATAACGAATTGCCCGACAGTACATACGCAGCAAAGAAGGTCGTATGCCCTCTAGGATTGGAGGTGGAGAAGATACATCATGCCCTAATGACTGCATCCTCTACCGCAGTGCATACAAGGATCTGAACGCATGCCCGGTATGCGGTGCATTGCGGTATAAGATCAGACGAGATGACCCTGGTAATGTTGACGGCGAGCCCCCCAGGAAGAGGGTTCCTGCGAAGGTGATGTGGTATGCTCCTATAATACCACGGTTGAAACGTCTGTTCAAAAACGAAGAGCATGCCAAGTTGATGAGATGGCACAGTGAGAACCGAAAGAAAGACGGGAAGTTGAGAGCACCCGCTAACGGATCGCAGTGGAGAAAAATCGAGAGAAAGTACTGGGATGAGTTTGCAAAGGACCCAAGGAATGTATGGTTTGCTTTAAGCGCGGATGGCATTAATCCTTTCGGGGAGCAGAGCAGCAATCACAGCACCTGGCCCGTGACTCTATGTATGTATAACCTTCCTCCTTGGATGTGCATGAAGCGGAAGTTCATTATGATGCCAGTTCTCATCCAAGGCCCTAAGCAACCCGGCAACGAAATTGATGTGTACCGAAGGCCATTAGTTGAAGAACTTTTACAGCTGTGGAATGAAAACGGTGTACGTACGTGGGATGAGCACAGACAGGAGGAATTTAACCTTAAGGCATTGCTGTTCGTGACCATCAACGATTGGCCCGCTCTCAGTAACCTTTCAGGACAGACAAACAAAGGATACCACGCATGCACGCACTGTTTAGATGACACTGAAAGTATATACCTGGACAAATGCAGGAAGAATGTGTATCTGGGCCATCGTCGATTTCTTCCGACCAACCATCAATGTCGAAAGAAAGGCAAGCATTTCAAAGGCGAGGCAGATCACCGGAAGAAGCCCGCCATGTGCACCGGTGATCACGTGCTTGCTATGGTCAATGATTTACACTACGTAATCTTTGGAAAGGGTCCCGGTGGACTAGCTGTTCCGAATGACGCTGAGGGACACGCACCCATGTGGAAGAAGAAATCTATATTTTGGGACCTACCCTACTGGAAAGACCTAGAGGTCCGCTCCTCAATCGACGTGATGCACGTGACGAAGAACCTTTGCGTGAACCTGCTAGGCTTCTTGGGCGTGTATGGGAAGACAAAAGATACACCTGAGGCACGGGAGGACCTGCAACGTTTGCACGAAAAAGACGGCATGCCTCCGAAGCAGTATAAAGGTCCTGCCAGCTACGCTCTTACGAAAGAAGAGAAAGAAATCTTCTTTGAATGCCTGCTCAGTATGAAGGTCACGACTGGCTTCTCGTCGAATATAAAGGGAATAATAAATATGCCAGAGAAAAAGTTTCAGAACCTAAATTCTCATGACTGCCACGTGATTATGACGCAACTGCTTCCGGTTGCATTGAGGGGGCTTCTACCGGAAAACGTCCGATTAGCCATTGTGAAGCTATGTGCATTCCTCAATGCAATCTCTCAGAAGGTGATCGATCCAGAAATCGTACCAAGGCTAAGGAGTGATGTGGCGCAATGTCTTGTCAGTTTCGAGCTGGTGTTTCCACCATCCTTCTTCAATATCATGACGCACGTCCTAGTTCATCTAGTCGACAAGATTGTCATCCTGGGGCCCGTATTTCTACACAATATGTTCCCCTTTGAGAGGTTCATGGGAGTCCTAAAGAAATATGTCCGTAATCACGCTAGGCCAGAAGGAAGCATCTCCATGGGCCATCAAATAGAAGATGTTATCGGGTTTTGTGTTGACTTCATTCCTAGCCTTAACAAGATAGGTCTCCCTAAATCGCGGTATGAGGGGAGACTGACTGGAAAAGGCACTCTTGGAAGAGACTCAATAATATGCAGGGACGGATATTCTTGGTCTCAAGCACACTACACAGTTCTACAGAACTCTACCTTGGTGACCCCGTATGTCGATGAACACAAGAACAGTCTACGCTCCAAACACCCGGAGCAGTGCGACGACTGGATTACATGTGAACACATCAGGACTTTCAGCAGTTGGTTGGAAACACGTCTCAGAGGTGACAACACTGTTTGTGATGAGTTTTAGTTGTTGTCCAGAGGACCATCTTTGACTATATTGACTTACAAAGGATACGAGATAAATGGGAATACATTTTACACGATCGCCCAAGATCAAAAGAGCACCAACCAAAACAGCGGTGTCCGCTTTGATGCAGCAACCGAGAGCGGAAAGGATACATATTATGGTTACATAGTGGACATATGGAACTTGACTACGGACCTGATTTTAAGGTCCCTTTGTTTAAGTGCAAATGAGTCAATCTGTTAGGCGGCGGGGTACAGGTAGACCCACAGTACGGAATGACAACAGTGGTCTGAAAAATCTTGGGTACACTGACGAACCGTTCGTCCTAGCCAATGATGTGGCACAGGTTATCTATGTGAAGGACATATCTACCAAACCGAGAAAAAGAAAAGATAAGGAAGCGAATACATCATACGATGAGCCAAAGCGCCGCATAGTTCTTTCAGGAAAAAGGGACATCCTGGGAGTGGACGGCAAGACAGACATGTCTGAAGATTATGAAAAGTTTCATGAAATTCCTCCCTTCAATGTCAAGGCTGACCCAAGCATCCTGATAAACAATGAAGATTATCCATGGTTACGACGCAATAAGCAAATGACACAAGCGAAGAAAAAGTGAAGACTTTCTCCCGCAACTTTGTAACACACGAACATGCTATCATTGTCCGTTTTGTACATGCACATGCTATGTGGGTGAAATTATGATACCATCCCAACTTTCAACTTTTTCAAAGTTCATTTGAAATGCTTTCATGTCTTATGGTTCGGCCCTCGTAATACCATGACCATTAGTCCCTGGCCCATGCCAACTTTCAACTTTCTAAAACTAATGGCACTAACAGAAAGTTTATAATTTTGCTCCTCGCCCCTGGCCCATGACCATTAGTCCCGGTTTGTGCCACAAAGCGGGACTAAAGGGTTGGTCCTCGTTGTGGGCCGAGTTTAGTCCCACCTCGCCAACCGAAGGGGGCTCACACCGGTTTATAAGCCCTTCCCTCTCTGCCTTGTTGAGCTCCTCTTAAAGTGAAAATAGATGCCCTAATAGAGAAAAGTTTAACCTAAATTCATAGTGAATTTCTCTGAAATTCATAGAAATTTACTAGGAATTTAGGTTGAATTTTCTCTATAAGCGCATCTATTCTCATTTTTTTAGTAAGTTAATCACAAACTTGTGATTCAAACAATTTTCAAAGAATTCAAATTTTAACTATTCAAATTTGAAAACTAATGGCACTAAACAGAAAGTTTATAATTTTTCTAAAACTAATGGCACCAACAAAAATTTTATAATTTTGCTAACCTAAAAGCAAACAGAATTAAAAATTAAAGCAAAAAACAAAAGAAAATAAATAATGCAAAAAACAAATCAAAAAATAGAAAAAAACTATTTTTATAGTAAAGTTAATCACAGAATAAAATAAATAAAGCAACAAAGAAAACAAAAAAACTAAAAAAGTGTTTTCAAATTTGAAAACTAATGGCACTAACAGAAAGTTTATAATTTTTCTAAAACTAATGGCACTAACAGAAAGTTTATAATTTTGCTAACCTAAAAGCAAACAGAATTAAAAATTAAAGCAAAAAACAAAAGAAAATAAATAATGCAAAAAACAAATCAAAAAAACAGGAAAAAACTATTTTTATAGTAAAGTTAATCACAAAATAAAATAAATAAAGCAACAAAGAAAACAAAATAACTAAAAAAGTGTTTTCAAATTTGAAAACTAATGGCACTAACAAAAAAGTTTATAATTTTTCTAAAACTAATGGCACTAACAGAAAGTTTATAATTTTGCTACCTAAAAGCAAACAGAATTAAAAATTAAAGCAAAAAACAAAAGAAAATAAATAATGCAAAAAACAAATAAAAAAACAGGAAAAAACTATTTTTATAGTAAAGTTAATCACAAAATAAAATAAATAAAGCAACAAAGAAAACAAAAAAACTAAAAAAGTTATTTTCAAATTTGAAAACTAATGGCATTAACAAAAAGTTTATAATTTTTCTAAAACTAAAAGCATAAAGAATTAAAAAATAAAGCAAAAAACAAAAGAAAATAAATAAAGCAACAAAAAAACAAAAAAATGCCACCTACTGGGCCACCACGGCCTGAATACGACTAGAAACCCTACCATGGGCCAGGATTCAGGCCCGCAGCAGGCCCAGTAGGCCCACAGGCATTGCAGTGACAGATTAGGCCCGAAAGCCTGCAGTTGAGAGGAGCTCGGGAGGGTGGGCGCAGCAGCGCTTATAAACCACTCCCGAGCCCTCTCAACTAGCGAGGTGGGACTAAACTTTTGGGCGCGGGGCAGCACAAGGCCATTGGTCCCGGTTGGTGGCACCAACCGGGACTAAAGGGGGCATTGGTCATCGTTCGTGGCACCAACCGTGACCAATGCCCCCCTTTAGTCCCGGTTGGTGCCACCAACCGGGACCAAAGGCTTAGTCCCGGTTTATGCCACCAACCGGGACTAAAGCTTGGACTATATAACAAACACTTGTGAAAATTTTCAGTTTGCATCGCCAGTTCCCCTCCCCCGCCGACGACGCCGTCAGGCTGCTCCACCTCGCCGTCTACGCCGCCGCCGCCAACGTCGTCGCCTCCACGAGCCCGCGTCGTCCTCATGCGGCATCCCCGAGCCCACCGTCCTCGTCGTCCCCGTCGTCGGTGCCTCCCCGAGCCACCTCCTTCGTCCCTGTCGCCGCCACGCGCCGTCCCCGTCAACCGCGTGCCGCCCCGAGCCCGCCGTCCTCGTCGCCGGACTCCTGCCATCGCCGCCCCCCTCGAAGTGAGCCCCCCCTTTCCCATGGTCCCGATCGAGTGCGGCCCTTGCTCTTTGCCCCTGCTCCATGGTCGCCGCCGGCCCCGACGCATTGAAGAGCAGAAGAGAGGAGAAGGAGTGGAGCAGCAACAAACTTTTCTTAAATTTCTGAATTTTTTTTACAGATATGAACAATGCATATAGAGGGTGTTTGATCAAATGCTAGATGGCTTTGGGCATTTTTAGGATTTATGATATTTTTTGTGGTGAGGTACTGATGCAAGACAAAGGTGATGGCAAAATTTCAGAATTTTTTGATTGGTTTAGAATAGGTTTTCAGCAAGGAATTTGAATCTGGTTCAAATTTCATTTGAATGTGTAACATCCCAAATTTGCAATTTGGAATGTTATACACTAGACCATCATGCATATCATATTTTTTATGCATTTTGGTTGATCCTAGAAATTTCACGCAACTCAAGGACCCACGGAGAGACTTGGAGATTTCGTTATTTTCATATTTGAGTTTTCTCAAATTTTGAAAAGAGGATCATTTGATTTATTTATTTCATCTTCAATTATTTTTCCAATATCAAAAATATAAGAGAGGGAATAATATGACTTTCCCAAAGTTAGGAAAAATGAAGATTTAATGAATAAATCAAATTTTGGTTTTGCCGGAGTTTTGTTTGCTTTTTATTTGGATAGGGAAAAATGCGTGTTTTCAAAAATTGCATTCTAGGTCCGGAGTAAAGTTCATTTTGTTCGGCTCATTTTTAGGAGTCGGGGAAATTTTACTTTAGATTTTTCGGAGTTCGTTTAGATGGTTTTTCTTTTGTTTTCTGCGCGCGAAACCGATTTAAAAAAAAGGGAGCAGCTCCCGCTAGGCCCAGCCGGCCAAGGCCCAGCCGGCCAGGCCCAGCCGCCCCTCGCGCCAGCCGCCAGCCCCGCCGCAAGCCGAGTCCGGCTTGGACTCCAAGCCGCCGCCGCCCTTGCCCCTCCCCAAGCAACACCCCCCCATCCTATATAAATACCCAAGTACCCCCCCTCTTCACCCCAAAGCCGCAGCCACCGCCGCCTCCCGCCCGAGCCGCGCGCCAGCCCCGCCGCCTATAGCCGCCGCCGCCGCCGCCTTAAACCGCCGCCGCCGCCTTAAGCCACCGCCGCCGCCTTGCAACCCGCCTCGCCTGGAGCCTCGCCTGAGGTAGCCGCGCCGCCCTACCCTCGCCTCGGTTTGGTTTTTTTTTTGAAACCGTTCCGGTTCTTTTCTTTTCTTCCGGTTTTTGTTTCGGTTTTCTTCCGAAACCCTAGATCGGTTTTCTTTCTTCTTTCGGACCGTTCATCTCAACGAACGTGATCACCAATTTTTCTCGGTTAACGAACGTCCCTTCGCTTTAACCGTTCGTCTCTTTCTTTTCGTCGGATTTATTCCGCGATCGTGATCTCAGATCCGATCTTCGTTCTAGTCTTACTTCTCGCTCGTTTATCGGAATCAGGTGATTCAAGCGCCTGGAGTTTCGTCTCGAAACCGCCGTTCCGTCTAATCAACTTAAACAAGTTTTGCTACGGTAAAATTTGACCTAGTTTCAACTTGATAGAACCGAGTTGTTTTCTTCCGCCGTTTGTTTTTCCGTCGTCTGTTCGGTTCGTTCTTTCTTTGCAACCGGAGTTCTTAAGTTGAACTTTCTGGTTCGTTCTCTTGTTCGAGTTTTACCTGTGCATTAGTTGAGTACTTATTGTGTGCTTGTTGTTTGTCTACGATAGATCACCCGGATTGCGCCGCTTGTTACTTCGAAACCCTAGGTCTCGCGGATCATCAGCAAGGCAAGTAACACTTTGATCATACCTTTTCTACAACCCATGTTTTATTGCATTAGATCAATCCTCTCACATTGCATGATTAGAATCTAATTAAATTGTGGGATGGGAAGTAGATGAGGTAGTACCTATCACCTGTATTATTATGAAACCTTTGGGAGTTACTTCTACGTTTGCTTATTACGCCATGCTATGCTAGTAGACGTGGATTGGGTGAGTGATATCCATGACAGATGTGAGTTGATAATTTTAATGGTTTATCTAAGGTGGCCACTTAAACACACATCTGGGTGGATTGAGGCACCTGATGTCTATCAGGACTTGCCTGTTTTATTTTGGACCGCCATCCAGGCTCAAAGGGATCATAGGATAATTCATGCTAGAAACTTCCGTGTGCAGCCACATGCTACTATGGGCTCTGGCATAGTTGACTAAGTTGTGCGAACTCTTACGGGGTGGACTAGCAGATGTAGGGGTTGTAGGTGGTACGGTCTACCCCACATGTAAGGTGCTAGCGCTTCTGAAAGATTATGTCTCGGTCATCCGTTTCTCAAACACCATGTAGTGCGAGAAAACAAACGGAGGCGATCGAGTCATGTGGGGAAAAGTGCGCAAACCTCTGCAGAGTGTACAAACTAATCATGATTAGCCGTGTCCCCGGTTATGGACAACTTGAGTATCTAGTACTTGATTATCATGTGAATCTCAACATGTTACTTCTAATTAATGTTGTTGGGTTTTAATTGTTCACTTAATTGGGATCGGAATGCTGTCAAGCATTCTCGATGTTTAACAACTACCATGATAGTTAAATAAATTTATTCCTTTGCAGTAGGGAAAAACTGGCTTTACGCAAAACTGTAACCATAGAGCTTTCCACCAGCCATATGCATATAGTATAGCTGTTTCATTCCATTACTCTCTATGTGTTATATTGCCAGCATATTCCATGTGCTGACCCTTTTTCGGGCTGCAACTTCTCATGTTGCAGACTTTTCAGACGACGAGTAAGGTGCTTTTAGGTCGTGGTTCTATACTCAGTGATGCCGTTGGAGTTGATGGACCCATTTATCTACCGAGTCTTCCGCTGTTATCGTTACTAGATGGCCTTAAGCCATATTTATTGCAATAAGTTCTCTTTGAGACAACGATGTAATAAGTGTGTGATTGCCACTCTGCTATAAATCCTTCGATGTACTGTGTGGTGTCAGCATTACTGATCCAGGGATGACACCGGAGCACAGTAGACTTGATCCATTCGGGTCGGGTCGCTACAGAGATGGTATCAGAGCACACGCTGACTGTAGGACACGACCACTAAGTTAAAGCCATAGATCACCATTCTCTTCTGATTTTCTAACTCCTCATCTTTTCTACTCTTTTAGGATGACGAACGCGAAGATTAAGTATGCTCAACCGGATGAAGGCACACCTTTTGGATTTCACCTGAAGGAAGTCACCAAGTACCTGAACATTGGATTACCAAGCTTCACGGGAACCTTCAACGCCACTCTGCCTGAAGAGGAGCGCTGGAAGATTCAAGCTCACGTTCTGGGAAGGACATTCGCGCCAATCACGAAGCCTATATATAGTGTTTTCAATGCACCAACCTGGAGTCTGGGAAAGAGCATGGCAGCTCATATCACCATGGGACGCATTGGAGAAGTTTATCAAGAAGACCTCAAGGACACTATCTACCAGATTTGCGGACGCCGAGATGAACAATGGGAGTTATTCAGCACCAAGAAGGATAGATCCATTGCATCTTTCATCCAGGAGTTAAACCAGCACATTTGACGCCACGAGAACCAGATGTGCAATGATATGATAGAGTTGAAGAATGCGAAGGCAAGGATCATCGAGCTAGAAGGAGAACTGAAGTCTACATGCAAGGACTACATGGACGAGATCGTAGCCCTAGCGAGACACAATGGCGATCTTAAGCAGGAGATTGAAGAACTCAAGAGTAAGTTAGCATCCAAGGAGGAAGACGAGTACGTCGCATGTCCGTACAACTACATCATCATCGACGACACCGATTCGGATCCAAGTGAACCCGACTTTGAAGACGAAGCTGGAGCAGATATCATGGAGTCTTCCGCCGGTTCAAATTTCTAGATGACCACCAGATAGTAGTAGTATTCCCCCATGTAAACACAATAGTTCAAGCACTTTTGCGATAGTTAGACCGACTGTAAGCCCTTGTTTGATTGAATGAAGTGATTTTGTGTGCATTTGCTCATGTGCATTGGGGTAGTGTTTTCCCTTAGACCTCACTCTATCCTTAATTCTCTTCTTTTCTAAACCCTCAGATGCCTCCGAGACGTGACAATGGATTCCCACCGGAGCTCACTCAGTTGATCCAGCAGCAGAATCAATTGATGCAGATGTTAGTCCAGAACCAACAGAACAACAACAACAACCCACCACCACCACCACCACCTGTTGACCACTTAGCCCGTTTCCTTAGGCTGAATCCGCCGGTGTTTTCCAGTAGAACCGAGCCAATAGTAGCAGACGATTGGCTCCGCAAGATAGGAAGGGAGTTGACCACTGCAGGATGCACGGATGGTGAGAAAGTGAAGTTTGCCGCTCACCAGCTTGACGGACCCGCGGCAGCATGGTGGGAGAATTTCACAGCCACTTACCCAGTTGACACTGTCACATGGGATCAGTTTCAGCAAGCTTTCCGCACTGCCCATGTTTCAGCAGGAGCTATGGCCATGAAGAAGCGTGAGTTTCGCAACTTACGCCAAAGAGGAAGGACAGTTGGCCAGTACGTTGACGATTTCAGCAAGTTAGCACGATATGCCCCAGATGACGTTGCTGCGGATGCAGCTAAGCAGGAGAAGTTTCTGGAAGGACTGAATGATGAACTAAGCATGAAGTTGATGGTAGCGAGTTTCAACAACTACCAGGAGTTGGTAGATCGTGCCATCATGATTGAAGGGAAGCAACAGCAGATTGAGAACCGCAAGAGGAAATATGGACAGGGGAAGTATAACTCTGGAGCCCAGCAGAAGCCCCGTTTTGCCCCTAAACCGGGATTTCAGTTTCAGCACACCCATGGAGGAGGTAGCTCGCACAACCATAATGGCCACAAGAATGGTAATGGGAATGGAGGAAGCAACGGCCAGAACCGGACCACCCCATCGACCCCAACCAAGAGAGACCTGAGTCAAGTCACCTGTTTCAAGTGTTCCAAGACCGGGCATTATGCCAATGAATGTCCTGAAGGCCAGAATGGAAATGGCAATGGAAGCTCTGGGAAAAAGCCGAACCCTTTCAATAGGGGACAGGTGAACCACATTAATGTGGAGGAGGTTGAAGATCAGCCTGATGCAGTAATCGGTAAGTTTCTGGTTAAGTCATTTACCGCACTCGTACTTTTTGATACTGGTGCATCGCATTCATACATATCAAGGGGATTTGTGGATAAATATAACCTGCCAACCCAAGCCCTTAGGTCACCCATGTTAGTAAGCTCACCAGGAGCAGAGTTTATGGCTAGACGATGGTGTGATCGGTTACCATTAAGGATTGGTAACTATGTGTTTCCCTCAGACCTAATAGTATTGGAATCTCAAGGATTGGATGTGATATTAGGCATGGATTGGTTGTCGATGTATGGAGGAAACATCGATTGCGCTAGTAAGTCAATTTTGCTTACCACACCAGAAGGAAGAAGGATCAAGTATGTATCCCGGCATGTGCCAAACAGGACACAAGTAAACTGCCTAACAGGAGTTGTGCAAGAAGAAGTACCAGTGGTAAAGGATTTTCCTGAGGAATTACCAGGCATGCCACCGGATAGAGACATTGAGTTTTTGATTGAGTTATTGCCAGGTACAGGCCCAATATCGAAGCGACCGTACCGGATGCCAGCAAAGGATTTGGTGGAAATTAAGAATCAGATTAAGGAGTTATTGGATAAAGGTTACATTCGCCCAAGTTCTTCTCCTTGGGGATCACCCGTACTTCTAGTGGAAAAGAAGGATGGATCATTAAGGATGGTTGTTGATTATCGAGGATTGAATGAAGTAACCATCAAGAATAAGTACCCACTGCCAATGATTAATGATCTGTTTGATCGGTTGCAAGGAGCTAAAGTGTTTTCCAAGATCGATTTGCGATCAGGGTACCATCAATTGAAGATTCGGGAGCAGGACATACCTAAGACATCATTCACCACGAGATATGGACTGTATGAGTATACCGTTATGTCATTTGGATTGACTAACGCACCTGCCTATTTTATGAACCTGATGAACAAAGTGTTTATGGAGTTTTTGGATAAGTTCGTCGTAGTGTTCATTGATGACATCCTAGTTTATTCAAAGAATGAAGAGGAGCATAAGGAACATTTGCGTTTGGTTTTGGAGAAACTAAGGGAACATCAGTTATACGCCAAATTCAGCAAATGCGAGTTTTGGTTGAAGGAAGTTGGATTCCTCGGACACGTTATATCCGGAGAAGGTATAGCAGTTGACCCCACAAAGGTTGAGACCGTAACCGAATGGGAAGCACCAACGACAGTTGGAGAGATCCGGAGTTTTCTTGGACTCGCAGGATACTACCGGAGGTTCATTGAGAACTTTTCAAAGATTGCAAAGCCTATGACTGAATTGTTGAAGAAGGATACTAAGTTCAATTGGACTGAGGAATGTGAGGCTAGTTTCCAAGAGCTGAAGAAACGTTTGGTTACCTCACCAGTATTGATTTTGCCAGATCAGACCAAGGATTATGAGGTGTATTGCGACGCTTCACGTCGAGGACTTGGAGCAGTGCTTATGCAGGAAGGGAGAGTTGTTTCGTATGCTTCACGGCAACTGAAGCCTCATGAGTTGAATTATGCCACGCATGATTTGGAGTTAGCAGCTGTAGTGCATGCATTGAAAACTTGGAGACATTTCCTCATTGGAAATCATTGTGAGGTGTATACGGATCACAAGAGTTTGAAGTACATTTTCACGCAGAAGGAGTTGAACCTCAGATAAAGGAGATGGTTGGAGCTCATCAAGGATTATGACATGAGATTGCATTACCATCCCGGAAAAGCTAATGTGGTAGCTGACGCATTAAGCCGTAAGAGCCAAGTCAACACCCTAGTGATGGGAGAAGTACCAAAGGAGTTAGCAGAAAACCTTCGTGAGCTATGTTTGGAAATAGTTCCGAGAGGCTATGTAGCAGCATTGGAGATTCAGTCAACATTGATGGATAAGATCGGAGAAGCTCAGAAATCTGACAAGGAGATTGCTGCTATAAAAGAGAAATTGAGCGAAGGAAAAGCAAAGGGATTTCGTGAGGATGAGCACGATACCTTATGGTTTGAGGACCGTGTTTATGTGCCCAATGACCCGGAGATCAGGAAGTTGATTTTGCAAGAGGCACATGATTCACCGTATTCGATTCACCCAGGGAATACCAAGATGTATTTGGACTTGAAGGAAACATTCTGGTGGACCGGAACGAAGAAGGATATTGCAGCATATGTAGCAGTTTGTGACGTATGTCAGAGAGTAAAGGCAGAGCATCAGAAGCCAGCAGGATTGTTACAACCATTGCCGATACCCGAATGGAAGTGGGATAAGATAGGCATGGATTTTATCACAGGACTACCCAGGACGAAAGCAGGCTATGACTCGATATGGGTAGTAGTTGATCGTTTGACAAAGGTAGCACATTTTATTCCAGTTAAGACCACTTACACCAGTGCTAAGTTGGCAAAGATATACATGACTAGGATCATTTGTTTGCATGGAGTTCCGAGGAGTATCGTATCAGATAGAGGAACCCAATTTACCTCAAAGTTTTGGAATCAGTTGCATGAAACTTTGGGAACCAGACTAGAGTTCAGCACAGCTTTTCACCCACAGACAGATGGACAGACCGAGAGAGTCAATCAGATTTTGGAAGATATGCTGAGAGCTTGTGCACTAGATTATGGATCTAGTTGGGACGGTAACTTGCCGTATGCGGAGTTTTCTTATAACAACAGTTACCAAACTAGTTTGAAGATGGCACCTTTCGAAGCTTTATACGGAAGGAGGTGCAGGACACCGTTGTCATGGGACGAAGTTGGAGACCGTCAATTCTTTGGACCAGATTTGATTAAGGAGTCTGAACGGAAAGTTAAGTTGATTCGCGATAGGCTCAAGGTAGCCTAATCCAGGCAGAAGAGCTACGCAGATTCTAAACGCAAGGAGACAGTTTACGAAACCGGAGACAGAGTTTACCTTCGAGTATCCCCACTTCGAGGAGTTAAGCGCTTTGGAGTTAAGGGAAAGTTAGCACCGCGTTTCGTTGGACCGTACAAGATCTTGCAACGTATGGGAGAAGTCGCTTATAAGTTGGAATTACCAGAGGGGCTGTCAGGAGTTCATGATGTATTCCATGTTTCTCAGCTGAAGAAATGTCATGCCGAGATGGCGGAGGTACCGCTAAGAGATACCGTGCCACTCGAAGCGATTCAGTTGAAGGACGACTTAACGTATGAGGAGAAGCCAGTCAAGATTCTCGATTATGCCAGCAGAGTCACCCGCAACAAGGTCATCAAGTTTTGCAAAGTTCAATGGAACCACCACTCAGAGGATGAAGCCACCTGGGAAAGAGAAGAAGATTTGCTCAAAGACCACCCTCACCTATTTTCTAGCCAACCCGAATCTCGAGGGCGAGATTCATCTTAAGGGGGGTAGGTTTGTAACATCCCAAATTTGCAATTTGGAATGTTATACACTAGATCATCATGCATATCATATTTTTTTATGCATTTTGGTTGATCCTAGAAATTTCACGCAACTCAAGGACCCACGGAGAGAGTTGGAGATTTCGTTATTTTCATATTTGAGTTTTCTCAAATTTTGAAAAGAGGATCATTTGATTTATTTATTTCATCTTCAATTATTTTTCCAATATCAAAAATATAAGAGAGGGAATAATATGACTTTCCCAAAGTTAGGAAAAATGAAGATTTAATGAATAAATCAAATTTTGGTTTTGCCGGAGTTTTGTTTGCTTTTTATTTGGATAGGGAAAAATGCGTGTTTTGAAAAATTTCATTCTAGGTCCGTAGTAAAGTTCATTTTGTTTGGCTCATTTTTAGGAGTCGGGGAAAATTTACTTTAGATTTTTCGGAGTTCGTTTAGATGGTTTTTATTTTGTTTTCTGCGCGCGAAACCGATTTAAAAAAAGGGAGCAGCTCCCGCTAGGCCCAGCCGGCCAGGCCCAGCCGCCCCTCGCGCCAGCCGCCAGCCCCGCCGCAAGCCGAGTCCGGCTTGGACTCCAAGCCGCCGCCGCCCTTGCCCCCTCCCCAAGCAACACCCCCCATCCTATATAAATACCCAAGTAAACCCCCCCCTCTCCACCCCAAAGCCGCAGCCACCGCCGCCTCCCGCCCAAGCCGCGCGCCAGCCCCGCCGCCTATAGCCGCCGCCGCCTTAAACCGCCTCCGCCGCCTTAAGCCGCCGCCGCCGCCCTAAGCCGCCGCCCGGAGCCCCGCCTCCCAAGGTAGCCCCGCGCCGCGCCTCTCTCAACCCTCGCCTCGGTTCGGTTTTTCTTAAAAGAACCGTTCCGTTTCTTTTCGTTTTCTTTTCCGGTTTTTGTTTCGGTTTTCTTCCGAAAACCCTAGATCGGTTTTCGTTCTTCTTTCGGACCGTTCGTCTCAACGAACGTGATCACCGATTTTTCCCGGTTAACGACGCCCGTTCGTTTAACCGTTCGTCTCTTTCTTTTTTCGTCGGATTTATTCCGCGATCGTGATCTCAGATCCGATCTTCGTTCTAGTCTTTCTTCTCGCTCGTTTATCGGAATCAGGTGATTCAAGCGCCTGGAGTTTCGTTTCGAAACCGCTGTTCCGTCTAATCAACTTAAACAAGTTTTTGCCCCGGTAAAATTTGACCTAGTTTCAACTTGCTAGAACCGAGTTGTTTTCTTCCGCCGTTTGTTTTCCGTCGCTTTCGGTTCTTTCTTTCTTTGCAACCGGAGTTCTTAAGTTGAACTTTCTGGTTCGTTCTCTTGTTCGAGTTTTACCTGTGCATTAGATGAGTACTTATTGTGTGCTTGTTGTTTGTCTGCGATAGATCACCCGGATTGCGCCGCTTGTTACTTCGAAACCCTAGGTCTCGCGGATCATCAGCAAGGCAAGTAACACTTTGATCATAGGCAAGTAACACTTTGATCATACCTTTTCTACAACCCATGTTTTATTGCATTAGATCAATCCTCTCACATTGCATGATTAGAATCTAATTAAATTGTGGGATGGGAAGTAGATGAGGTAGTACCTATCACCTGTATTATTATGAAACCTTTGGGAGTTACTTCTACGTTTGCTTATTACGCCATGCTATGCTAGTAGACGTGGATTGGGTGAGTGATATCCATGACAGATGTGAGTTGATAATTTTAATGGTTTATCTAAGGTGGCCACTTAAACACACATCTGGGTGGATTGAGGCACCTGATGTCTATCAGGACTTGCCTGTTTTATTTTGGACCGCCATCCAGGCTCAAAGGGATCATAGGATAATTCATGCTAGAAACTTCCGTGTGCAGCCACATGCTACTATGGGCTCTGGCATAGTTGACTAAGTTGTGCGAACTCTTACGGGGTGGACTAGCAGATGTAGGGGTTGTAGGTGGTACGGTCTACCCCACATGTAAGGTGCTAGCGCTTCTGAAAGATTATGTCTCGGTCATCCGTTTCTCAAACACCATGTAGTGCGAGAAAACAAACGGAGGCGATCGAGTCATGTGGGGAAAAGTGCGCAAACCTCTGCAGAGTGTACAAACTAATCATGATTAGCCGTGTCCCCGGTTATGGACAACTTGAGTATCTAGTACTTGATTATCATGTGAATCTCAACATGTTACTTCTAATTAATGTTGTTGGGTTTTAATTGTTCACTTAATTGGGATCGGAATGCTGTCAAGCATTCTCGATGTTTAACAACTACCATGATAGTTAAATAAATTTATTCCTTTGCAGTAGGGAAAAACTGGCTTTACGCAAAACTGTAACCATAGAGCTTTCCACCAGCCATATGCATATAGTATAGCTGTTTCATTCCATTACTCTCTATGTGTTATATTGCCAGCATATTCCATGTGCTGACCCGTTTTCGGGCTGCAACTTCTCATGTTGCAGACTTTTCAGACGACGGGTAAGGTGCTTTTAGGTCGTGGTTCTATACTCAGTGATGCCGTTGGAGTTGATGGACCCATTTATCTTCCGAGTCTTCCGCTGTTATCGTTACTAGATGGCCTTAAGCCATATTTATTGTAATAAGTTCTCTTTGAGACAACGATGTAATAAGTGTGTGATTGCCACTCTGCTATAAATCCTTCGATGTACTGTGTGGTGTCAGCATTACTGATCCAGGGATGACACCAGAGCACGGTAGACTTGATCCATTCGGGTCGGGTCGCTACAGAATGAAATTTAAAAAATTTAAACTATGGATCAGAAGGTTTTTGGTGAAATGAAGTGTGGGTACTGTCATGAAGTTGGAGTAATTTTTGTGGTTGTAAAAGAGTTAGGAAAATTTAGAATGTGCTAAATATGTCAAAAATGTCAAAAATTTATGTGAAAAAGAATGAGAGGAAAAAGGAAAATAAGAAGAGGAAGAAAGGAGAAGAAGAGGAGAGGAAGAAGAGGAGAAATAAATAAGAAGAAGAAAAAAAAGAAAAAGAAGAGGAAAAGAAGAAAGGAATAGTGGAGAAGAAGAGAAAATAGAAGAGAAAATAGAATATTCTATTTTCTCTTCTTCTCCACTATTCCTTTCTTCTTCTCCTCTTTTTCTTCTTCTTTTTTTCTTCGATCTTCTCCTCTAGCTATTCCTTTCTTCTTCTCCTCTTTTTTCTTCTTCTTCTTCTTCTTCTTAATTTTTATCGGGAACGAGGGTGTCGAGGATCGCCGAGGGGTCGAGGGTCGAGAACTAGGGTAGAGGGTCGAGGGTCGGGAACTAGGGTAGAGGGTCAAGGGTCGTTAAGGGGTCAAGGGTCGAGGGTTTCAGGGTCGAGGGTTCGAGGGTTCTATAGGGTTGAGGGATCGAGGGTCGAGGGTTCCAGGGTCATCTAGGGGTCGAGGGTTCCAGGGTCGTCGAGGATAGGAAAGAAGAAAATAAGAAGAGGAAAGAAAGAAGAAGAGGAGAGGAAAAGAAGAGGAGAAATAAATAAGAAGAAGAAAAAAGAAGGAAAAGAAGAGGAGAAGAAGAAAGGAATAGTGGAGAAGAAGAGAAAATAGAATATTCTATTTTCTCTTCTTCTCCACTATTCCTTTCTTCTTCTCCTCTTTTTCTTCTTCTTTTTTTCTTCGATCTTCTCCTCTAGCTATTCCTTTCTTCGAGGGTTCTATAGGGTCGAGGGATCGAGGGTCGAGGGTTCCAGGGTCGTCTAGGGATCGAGGGTTCCAGGGTCGTCGAGGGTTCGAGGGGTTGAGGATCGCCGAGGGGTCGAGAGAGGTTTCCTAGTGTCAAAGTATTGAAGAAATCCATGGCTTCATCATTAGCCGGAAGTAACCAGGGCATGACGAAGTCCTCCAAAGTTATTTTGGAATGGTTTCCCGGATAGGATAATTCGCCTTTTTGTATGAATTTCAGCAAAGGCCTTCCAAATAATGATATTTGGAAGGTGTTGCTGAACTTTGTACCAAAAAGCGAATTATCTTATCTGGGACTCCGTTCCAAAATAACTTTGGAGAGCTTCGTACCATCATGCACATGTTACTTTCGCCTAATGATGAAGACATGGTTTTGTTGAATCCTTTGACACTAGGCAACCTTCCGACCCCTCGGCGATCCTCTCGAACATGAGAGGAAGAAGAGGATAAAAAAAGAAGAGGAAGAAGAAAAAAAAGAGGAGAAGAAAGAATAGAGGAGACTCCTCTATTCTTTCTTCTCCTCTTTTTTTTTTCTTCTTCCTCTTTTTTATCGGGAACGAGGGTCGTCGAGGGACATATAGATGTAGTGTCGTCATTGTCGATATATACCCCCTCCCGATAGCTTCAACACGTGGGGGGGGGGGTCGAGGCCACTAATTAATATATATGATTCCTTACTATGATTAGGTAGCTAGTTCTACGTTTGGCACTAATATATCCATCTGTCATGTTTGAATAATAATTGCCATGTTGTAAATATTTGTAGAAACTATGGACACCGCCCGAGACGAAGCAAAAGAAGCGTTGTTGAGGGACATAATCGCAGAAGGAAGTGATGGCGTCTCGTTGTTTCTCAATGACACCGATGGTCTGGAAGGAGAGGGTGAAGAAGCTGGCTACGGTGACCTAATGCCGGTGCAAGAAGAAGAACATGAGGACGGCTCCGGTGACCCAATGTCGGTGCAAGAAGGAGACCGTGATGACGGCTCCGGTGACCGAACCGAGTCCGGCCAGATATATATATTAGTTAGGGCCAATTCCAGTTCTGCCCCTAACTCGAACCCACTACTCAGTTTTGCCCCTAATTTTCAGGTATGCTCAGTTTTGCCCCTCCGCCGTTAGTGTCACTTATAGAAATGCCCTTTTGCGCCATTACCGTCCGGTCAAAGTACTTTGACCATCCAGAAAAAAATAGCAAAAAAAATCAAAAAAATATGAATTTTGATGGGATCGAAGATAGTCATGTCCGCAAGGCGCGTGCACATTTTTGTGTTGGTTGGACACTCCGGGAGCTCGTGGCAAAGGAAAACAAAAATAATTTATGCCTATGAACAGTAAATTCGAAAAAAATAGCAAAAAAGTTCAAAAAAATTTGAATTTATTTGGCGTCAAAGAGGCTTGAGTGCACAAAGTGCTTGCAAGTTTTGGTGATCAAATGACGTACGGGGTGCTCTAGAGAAAAAAAACAAAATAGTGCATTTTTTCAAAGTTTTTTTGAGCTAAAATTTGTTTTTTTTCTCCACGAGCTCCTACAATGTCCAAACACAACAAAAACGTGCACACATCTTGCGCACCTGAATATCTTGAGTCCCACGAAATTTCATATTTTTTTTGATTTTTTTTCTATTTTTTTTAATTTACTGCTCGCATGCGTACAAAATTTATGTTTTCCTTTGACACGAGCTCCCGGAGTGTCCGAACGGCATGAAAATGTGCATGCGCCTTGCGGACATGACTATCTTCGATCCCACCAAATTTCATATTTTTTTGATTTTTTTTGCTATTTTTTCAGGACGGTCAAAGACCTTTGACCGGACGGTAACGGCAGAGAAGGGCATTTCTATAAGTGAAACTAACGGCGGAGGGGCAAAACTGAGCATACCTAAAAATTAGGGGCAAAACTGAGTAGTGGGTTCGAGTTAAGGGCATAGATGTAAATGTCCCTATTAGTTAAGCCTGTGCTGACTAGATGATTGATGCATTCATTGTTTTGGTATGTACACATATTAATTAAGTCTTTGTTCTTTTTTCTAGCCCTCCGGATCGAGCACAACTTCGGTAAAGAGACGAGGCCCGAAGAAAAAGTTGAGCTCGGATGAAAAGTTTGAGATCATAGCAATCGCGCCCGACGGCCAACCGATTGAACCCCTCGGGACAAAGAGCGCATTTGTTGCTCAATGCGGGGTTCTGGTTAGGGACAAGATCCCGATAAGCATCCAACAATGGTTTAAGCCGGCTACAGAAGACCCTGAGGTGTCTTATGTCAATGATATGCAGAAAAATGATCTTTGGACTGAGCTGAAGTCAAATTTCACCCTACCTCCAGAGGATAATCCAGAGAACCCAGTTAAAGAGCAATTAATCAAGTCTTTTGCTCTTAAGAGGATGGCAGAACTATTCAGGAGGTGGAAGAAAGAGCTGAATAAGTTTGTCGAAAATAATGAGACACCAGAATTCAAGGGCGGATATGAGAAGATCAGAGATCACTGGCCCGCATTTGTGGCCCACAAGACATCGGAAAAGAGTAAGAAGATGTCGGCGACAAACAAGCAAAATGCTGCGAAGAAGATGCTTCACCATCGCATGGGGTCAGGTGGCTACCTTGTAGCCCGGCCTAAGTGGGCCAAGACTGAGAATGATCTGGTTGATAAAGGGATCGAACCAGAGATAATTAGCTAGCCAGACCGTTGCCGGACTTGGTTCTTCGGGGCTGGCGGAACCTTGGACCCTGTAACAGGGAAGTGCATTTGGACGAACGATCAAATGGACATACCAGTCAGGAAGCTTAAGCAGTATATCGAAGCAGCACAGCAAGGGAAGTTCTTTCCAGACAGAGAGAACGACGAGCTCACAATGGCCATTCGGAATCCTGAGCACCCTGGACGGACACGAGGCACGCCAGGCTCCATTCCGTGGAAGGTTGGGTTTCCGGACTCAGGCGGTTACAAATCCCATGAGAGGAGGAAAAAAGTGCAGCAGACCCAAATGCAGGCGCTGCAAGCAAGGGTAGACGCGATAGAGGAACGAGATGCAAATCGCAGCAAACGTACTGCCGAAGCTTCCCCCGAAGCTACCCCGTCATCTCAGCGCAGAAGCAGCGTGGCTTCCACCGAGCTGCTTCAGCCGGAGCATGCCATGATGGCTCCTGCCAGCTATCCCGTGGATGCTATCACGGAGTCTCAAAATTGTCACCTTATGACGCAATGGATGAATTTGAAGGTCAAGGCGGCTGTTGGCTCTGTTTATCCTACTGAACCCGGCACAACTTTTCGCTGCCGGCCGATTCCAGAAGGATATGCTAGGGTGATGGTGGATGAAATAACGGAGGGATTTGAGGACCTCCATCTTGACCACCCTACCGGTGAAGGGGAGACTCGGCTGGGGTCTGCTCTGAAGACTCCATGCCTATGGCGGAAGGAGCTCATCAACCTTCCGAACTGGACGCCTCCGCCTCCTCCTCCTCCTCCGGCGAGTCAGGGCACTCCGCCTCCTCCACCGCCTCCTCCTCTGGTGAGTGACGATCAGGGCCCTCGGCCGGCTCCTTCTCCGGCGCGTGGCGGCACTCCGCCTGCGCCGGCGCGCCCGAGCAGCCAGCCTCCTCCTTCTCCGCCTCGTCAGCAAGGGCGGAAGAGACCCGCCGCCGCTCCAGCAGCTGCTCCGGCGTGTCGTAGTCCTTCTCCTCCGCCTCGTAAGCAAGTAAAGAAGACAACCGCTTCATCTGCTCGGCCGGCGTCTAGCAGTACAACCAGAGGCGGGAGGACATACAGATTCGGTCTTTCTCTGAAGAGTCCACAGAAGTTACCATACGAGAGGACCCCGGAGGAGAATGCGAAGATCGCGCGAACCGAAGTGGATGACTGGTTTCAAGGGTTGAGAGCAAAGAGACATCCACCTCCGGAGGAGAAGGTAGATCCGGTGAAAGTGAAGCGCACTCTGGCTACCCTGGTAAAACCACCCAAGTCTCCGTCGAAAGGCAACTATGAGCGCATTATTGCAAAGACATGGGCCGAAGCGGAGCGGTCGGGAAGTACAGTCAGTGATCAAAGGCTGAAAGAACGACGAGCAGCTGGGAAACAAATTGCCCAGCTCGGCGAACAAGCAAAGCAATCGTGCCCCCCCCTCAAGGTGCCTAGCGACATCGTCGATCCGAGGATGGTGCCCGGTTATGGCAATGTTGACGATTACCTGCCCGACGATGTACATTATGATCCCATGGAGGTGCAGATACACAGATACGAGTACGGGAAGCCTCTCGTCAAAGATGAAAAATCTTTAACAATGATGATGCGAAGATTACATGATTGGTACTTGAAAATCTGCAGAGAGTCTGGGGGGAGGAGTACTTTGTATGCGAGAGTTAAACCGGAGCATGACCTCATTGGAATTGAACTGTTGCCTATTCCATTTGAGGAGTTCTATCAGTTTTTCAATCAATTGGCCCTCGATAAAACAACGATCACCTGCTACTGTCTGTAAGTACTACTACTTCTGTCATTAAGTCTCTCTATATAGCTCATCTCTTTCATTGCATGTATTTATAATTATCCTCACTATATTATGCAGAATGAAGATCGCTGAATTGAAGAAAAGACAAATCGGTGATATTGGGTTCGTTAACACATATCTCATAGATGCAACTGAGGTTGAACATCGTCCCGGAGATACCGAGGCCAACTTGCTACGATCATTCAAAAAAATGAAAACAAAGATATAACACTCTTTCCTTACAACTTCAAGTGAGTGTTACTGTCTTGTGCATATTCGGTTTCCCTTATATATTAGTCCAGGTTATAGTAATGTAATTGATCAGTTATGCATGCGTGTGCAGTTTCCACTATATTCTCCTAGAGATTAGGCTTGAGCAGGGAGTAGTAACCGTCTTGGACTCTAAACGAAAAGATCCCTAGGAGTATGCGGACATGAATGAAATCCTCAAGAAGTAAGTTAAATCGATCATTATCCACCATATCAGCAACTTTGTTCATTTCCTGATATCAAGTAATTGTTTTCTTTGTCCGGCAGGGTTTGGAGAAAATTCACCAGAAAAGTTCCGGGACTACCGAAGGAGCTGGAATTTAGACACCCGAAAGTAAGTACTATAGTAGCATGTTCCGCGCATCTCCTAGTGATTCAAGCGCTAGTTTCATCAATACCATTTAGCATTCTTGCTTATCAGTTTGATTTACCTCTATTTCTTGTAAAGTGGTTGTGGCAAGAATAAGGGAATGATTTCTGTGGATACTACGTCTGCGAGTCCATCCGCCACACGACCTGTGAGCGGGGCGGGTACTCTGACGAACAATATGAAGTATGTAAATAACAACATTCACAATTTTATTTTATTACCATCATTTGTATTGAGTTTCATTCATTCATATATATATATATATATGTATGTATTGACCCCCTACTTCAAATTAGATGTTTCAGAAGCGGGATGAACTCCTAGCACCAGCTCGCATGCGAGCAATTCAAGAGGAATTGGCGGCATTCTTTCTTGACCACGTGATCGCTGAAGACGGAGAATACTATGTGGACCATGAGTCCGTATGATTATATTTGTAAGAGATAATTATTGTATATATGTAGCCGGTAGTGTCGGATAGATATATAAGAACTTGTTGTTCGACCAATCTCTCGGAGAAGGAGAGGTGATCGATATCACTTCTCTATGTATGCATATATGTTCATGACGATCTTCTGTTTCCTTCGTTTGCTTACTAGCTAGCTAGCGTGTCTAGTCCTCTCTATACGTATGTATAGTACGTAGCGTCGACCAAGCACAGACATAAGAGAGGACACTTCTCTCTATTAATTATAGCAAGCTAACACAATATATGAAACACCTAAATTAACCCCCCAAAACCCCCAACCCCCCCCCCTTTCAAAAAAAAACAAAAACCCCAGCCACAGAAATGCTGACGCGTGGATGCCTATTGGTCCCGGTTGGTGCCACCAACCGGGACCAAAGGGTCTCCTGCCTGGGCTCCGCGCACAGGCCACGTGGAGGCTCATCAGTCCCGGTTCTGGATTGAACCGGGACTAAAGGGACAGGGCATTAGTACCGACACTTTAGTCCCGGTTCAGGAACCGTGACTAAAGGCCCTTACGAACCGGGACAACAGGCCCTTTTTCTACCAGTGCTAGGAGAAGGAAAGGTAGGGGGAAGGGGAGAAGGAAGGAGAGGGAGGAAAGGAGGAAAGGGGGGCCGCCCCCTAGTCCAATTCGGTTTGGGCTAGGGGGCCGCGCGCCCTGCCTCCTCTCTTCCACCACTTGGCCCGTGAGGCCCAATACTTCTTCCTCGTATTTCCGTAACTCCACGGTACTCCGAAAAATACCCGAATCACTCGGAACCTTTCCGATGTCCGAATATAGTCGTCCAATATATCGATCTTTACGTCTCGACCATTTAGAGACTCCTCGTCATGTCCCTAATCTCATCCGGGACTCCGAACTAGCTTCGGTACATCAAATCACATAAACTCATAATATCGATCGTCACCGAACGTTAAGCGTGCGGACCCTACGGGTTCGAAAACTATGTAGACATGACCGAGACACGTCTCCGGTCAATAACCAATAGCAGAACCTGGATGTTCATATTGGCTCCTACATATTCTACGAAGATCTTTATCGGTCAAACCGCATAACAACATACATTGTTCCCTTTGTCATCGGTATGTTACTTGCCCGAGATTTGATCATCGGTATCTCAATACCTAGTTCAATCTCATTACCAGCAAGTCTCTTTACTCGTTCTGTAATGCACTATCCCGCAACTAACTCATTAGTTGCATTGCTTGCAAGGCTTATAGTGATGTGCATTACCGAGAGGGCTCAGAGATATCTCTCCGACAATCGAAGTGACAAATCCTAATCTCGATCTATGCCAACTCAACAAGTACCATCGGAGACACCTGTAGAGCACCTTTATAATCACCCAGTTACGTTGTGACGTTTGGTAGCACACAAAGTGTTCCTTCGGTAATCCGGAGTTGCATAATCTCATAGTCATAGGAACATGTATAAGTCATGAAGAAGGCAATAGTAGTAAACTAAAACGATCAAGTGCTAAGCTAACGGAATGGGTCAAGTCAATCACATCATTCTCCTAATGATTTGATCCCGTTTATCAAATGACAACTCATGTCTATGGTTAGGAAACATAACCATCTTTGATTAACGAGCTAGTCAAATAGAGGCATACTAGTGACACTCTGTTTGTCTATGTATTCACACATGTATTATGTTTTCGGTTAATACAATTCTAGCGTGAATAGTAAAAATTTATCATGAAATAAGGAAATAAATAATAACTTTATTATTGCCTCTAGGGCATATTTCCTTCACATGGAAATCATCGAGATCATCGTTGGAGGGTGCAAGGTGGAGATGGCGAAGTTGCGAGTCGTCATCAAGGTGTGCACATGAGTTCTTGTAAGGTGCGTCCAAGAGCTTAGGTGTGTGAATCTTCCGCTGCAGTTGAGATGCGTCACCGGCGAAGGAGAGTTTAGAGTGAGAGTGGATGGAAAAAGGAAATTGTGCCTTGTGTTTCCGTTCATGATTAAGGAGTTCCAGCGAGTTCATATACGATGAAGTTGAGTTACACGTATATGGCGGGTTGTGATGCCGTCGGACGGGAAGCGTCGTTTGATAAGTTGTGTCACCAATGGCAAGAGACGAAATGAAGATGAGGCGGGTGAACAGATGTGTTTCCCCGTGTGCATTCAACCGATGAGAAGATTAAGATCAGCGTGAAGATGGACGTGCACCAGTTAAATTGAGTTCCTGCATAAGGCTATGTGTGTTTAGTCTGCATGTAGCACGCTAAGATGTGACAGTGTGGCTGGTAGTCTGGATAATCATTGGTTAAAATCTATGAGTCGGTATGCAAATAAAGTTGTGGTGACGATGAAGTGGTGGCCATCGTTGCATGAAGAGAAAGAAGTTGTGATCTGGTAAGTCGCGTCACCGGAAGCAACGTGCGTGACAAGATGAATAGATAATCGTCTGCGTGTCTCATCAAGCGAAGAATCAGATGTTTGGATTAGGCGATGAATGTTAGCTTAATCCAAACTTATTAGTCTGCAAGTCTATGTTAGTTTGTAGTAGTATAAGAAAAGCTAGCTTGAGTCGGTTTGCTTTCCTTATATTAGTGATGTCCGGCCAGAATTAGTAAGGGTGTGATCAGCGTGCTAGTTATTAGATTAGGAAAGTACCTAGTACGTAGTAGTATTTGGAGTTGATGTTCGAATAGGATTTGTGTCCGGCTAGCTAAGCATCTCTGCATATATATATATATATATATATATATATATATATATATATATATATATATATATATATATATATATATATATATATATATATATATTTGCGTGAGTTTTGAACCGAGAGAAAACCAAAAAAATCGAGAAAAGAGAAATAAAGAAAGAAATTAGAAGATGCGAGACGTACTTTTGGCTATCAGTTCTTGTGCAAGTGCGTTCGTGTTATTTTGATGTGATCAATTCTGGGATGAATTTCTAACATGTATGTTAACACTTTAACTTAACCGATCTTGTAGTAAGCCATGGGTTTAACATTTTACGGATGACCACTTTTTATAATACAACATCCATTGACTATGTTTGTACTTAGAAAGTAGCATGCAATTTTCTCCCATGATTATTTGTAAACTGGAACAAATAGCAAAGTGAAGCAATTAGCAGTTAGGTGACGTGCACCCAGAGTATAGATTGGCTGATATTTTCTCCACTATCTAGAGCTTAACTTGACAACCGCAAATTTCTAAAAGAAAGGTAATATGGCAGTTATTAAATTTGTAATATACTATATTACCCTGTTTGCTCAGAGTGTCTTGCTCCTCATAATCCTATATATGTACTAGCCATACCCGCGCGGCGGCACGCCGCTCCCCGTCGGTACGTCATGTTTTATTTTATCTACTAAATTTTAGTTGAAAATAGGAAAACCGTAGATAAGCTTGTAATTACGAAAAGGGAAGTCTTTGCATAGAAGCAAATCGAAAAAGATTCACCTTAGAAGATAGAAAGTACCAAAAACAAGGGTGATGTCAACACTTAGATCTTGGTTGATGGTGGCGTTGAAAAAGTTTTCTATTGAATTGGCTAGAAATAGGGAAATTCATTGTTGAAGAACTGAACTAATACTTGCTTAAAGCTCCAGCTACAGTTTGTATATTAGATGAGATTAGAATTTTCTACTTTGTACTGGATTGAAACTATTATTGCCTCTCAGTCTCTAAATGGTACTGGCCTAGGGTGGTGAAGTAACCGATATACAATGTAAGCTTTCGTCTGATGTGACTCATCAAAACAAACACCTCATGGAACTTTTGATGCAAGTTTGAACGGCAAAAGCAACTAAGGATTGCAAAAGAATTGCGCTATCTGTAAATTTTGTAATAAACAAACTGTGTGGCATGTACATGGACACAAACAGAGAACAAAAAAATGTTTTTATATCAGCAGCAGGTTATTCCCAGCAGTTGTCTCGGCTTCTGGAGCGAATTATGCAATCTCTCAGTCCTGTTATCATCTTGGCAGTTGACTGCTGCCGAAGATGTAAAGTGGGCGATTATTTGGGACGCAAACGCGCAAAGAGAAAGAAATATAAAACATCGATGATCATTCCCATAAAAACTACCAATTCATGACTGGAGGGGAGCCCCCTGAACTACTTGTTTAGCATGGATTGAGAAGGACACCGATCCAAAAGTATATTATGTCCACTCGTGATGAGTAAGAGTTAACAATCATCTCTCCATCCAATAAAATACTAACTCTGACAACTAAGCAAAAATCCTAGAAGGAAACAGGAGAAGCCAAACTGAAGACCAAAATTAGAGATGATCGGATCACAAATAGAGCAGTCACTGAACAAATCCAAAATGTACCGTAGCGGCACCGCCTACATGTAGAAACCTTTTCCACAGCAGCAAAAGCATATCGCACTCCAGCATGAATCTCCGGAAGCCGGAGTAGCTCGGTAGCCGCAACAGGCTCCTCCCCCTCGCCTATACTTCCATACTTTTGAATGGCAAAGAATACACCTGTAATATCAGACACTACATGCAAGCATCCAGCTCCAGGTCTCCCGTTTTCCTCGCCACCTACTGCTGCAGCAACTCGCGCTCTTCTGCTCCTCCGCCATTTCTTGGGCTTCCTTGCCGTACATGTAGAGCGAAACCCAGAGGGAGAGCCCGAGCAGGTGGCCGATCCTGCGCACTGCTACACTTCAGGTCGACGGCTGCGTCCAGCGAGGCTTGCGACACGTCGCTACCGGCCACCCGCGTCTCCGAGGTGTGCAGGTGGATCCGGCCGTCGGCTTGTCGGCAAGAAAGCGTGCGCCAGCGTGCCAAGGGGCCCATCGAATGCATCGCCGTTCCCCTGGTCGCCGACGTGAAACCTGATCGTCACGTCGGCGTCGTACGTGGATGTCGTCGTCGCAGCGCGACCACTGCACGAACGCGCTCTAGAAGCGTAGCCAGGTCGATGGTCGTCTACATTGTAGATCAAGGCCACAACAACATCATAGTCGATGGCTCGAGCCTCGAGGCACACGGCCTACGACTACGAATCCTTTGGCTGGCGCTGACTACAGAGAGATGATCGCGTCTTGGTCTCTCTGCTCGCGTGCTCCTTATCTCCTCTCCATGCTCCACGGTGCTCCATAATCTTTGTTCCGGCGAAGCGCGTCACGCCCGACGGTGCCACGTTACCGCTGCTCGCCGCGCTACAACCCTCTCAGCCCGTCGGAGGCGCGTCGTATGGAGAGCCACGACGCGGCACGCGGGGTGGCCGTGGGCATCAGCGTGTGGGATTTGTTCGTGGGGGAGGCGCGTGCTGTCGTGGCCGCTGCACGCTCCTGTTCGAGCTGCTCCGCCGGCGACGGCATGCTTGAACGCGCATCCTCGAGCCTCGTTGACTCGCACCGTCTTGAATGGATTGAATGGAGAAACGACACGAGGCAATCACGGAGACAGGCCGTGCCCATGCGGCCCTTGCGAGTAGTGGATCTCCGATCGCCGTGGCCGGAGGCAGCGCCCGGAGTGGTGATGGCGTGATTGTTCCTGCGCAAAGCTGCAGTTGCAGCTCCGGCAAGCCACGGGTCGGCCGAGCCATGCAAGGACGGCCTCGTCGCTGCCATTGGGGAGGGTGAGCGTGCCGTCGACGGAAACGACGCCGCTGCGGGAGTCAACAGCGTGGCAGCTAGCGGCGCGTGGAAGGGGAGGAGTTCATGCAGTCCATGAGGACGCCGTCCGGGCGGAGCCGTGCAAAGACTCCCGAGGCGGCGTCTAAGCCGACGTCGCCCCTGTTAGCCGAGCCGACCATGGTGAAGCTACGACAACAGTGTCCATCAGTGCCTCCTACAGCCCGACCGGTACGGTCATCTGCAGAGGAAAAGAAAAAATAGACCATGAGTTCATCAGAGATGTACGACCACAAACAGAACACCAACAACGGCGATGGGCACGGAGCACCGCCGTCGCAGCCTCGTTCTTCGTCCTGCATGCACGCAACCATATCCTTGCGGTTGCGGGACTCTGGGCACGGCGGTGCGAACGTTGCAGAAGCGACGCCTCCGGATGCATGTCGAGTGCCCGCTCGGCCTCCGGATGCATGTCGAGCGCATGAGCGTCGGCGCCTACACCCTCATGCGGCAGCCTCGCCGCGAGTTCCGCGCACAGAAACAGCTGCATCCCACCGTCGCGAGCACCGCACACACTAACAGCCGCCCCCCTCTCCACCAAAACTGCTCTCGCCGGTTCCCTCCGCCGCAGGTACCAGTGCACCGAGAAAACATCAAAACAGCGATGCTCAACTGAGTTGGTGTGACGATGCGAAGGGACCGGGGCAGCGGTTGAAAACATAAAGGGCGATGGAGATGGTGCTTTCGAGAGAGTACAGGCTAAGCGGCGATGGTGCTTTCAAGAGAACAGGATAGGGCGTAGCGCTTAAAACGTGGCATGCAAATCGCTAGAAGCATGCAGATCAGAACCATATCCATCCAGCGCCCAACCCTATCACACAGCGAAAAGAATCCAACAGCAAAACAACAAAACCGGGGACCAATTCAAACACGGGTGCACGCAGGCAGCAAAAAGAATGTCCCCAAATCCTGCCCGGAATTGCTGCCCTACATGCAGTCAAGAAATGCTAAATGTACCAAACGAACCATCAAACCAGTTCAAAAAATTTGAAACGAAACCTTAAATCTACAAAGCAGTTGTACACCATCAGGTACCAAACAAATAGCACGTGTCACATGCGGTATTCACTATACATCATTTTCACCCAAGTGGCTAAACCTTAGAGCAAAATCTTTGGCTGGAATAGATGCTTGGGTATTTGCTCCTTGGCCGGTCATCCGATTGAAGGACAGAGAGGAGTTGGTCTTGGTCAGTTGCGCGGAGGCATGGGAAGGCTGCAGGTGATGTGGTGAAGGAAGTAGTAGTTGCGGAGGGTGTTGCACCAGCTGACACTAGGAGCGTGTTTGCTTGCCCGCATGCAGCCTAACCAGACCCACACAGGATGTGCGCGGCTTATTTGTTTGTCTGGATTGCATGTGGTTTGTGGCCTGCACAGACCTTAAAGCAGCCCGCAGCCTGGCCCGGCGGAAACAGCCGAATCGGTAGTTTCTTGCGAGCCTGGCTGGGCGCGGCCACGCGTGCGAGGTAGTTGTACGCCTCGGGCAGCGCGGGAGACAGAGGGGACGTCTCATAACTCGCCCCCACTCTCTTGTCACCGTCCATTCGCACTGTTCCCACCGCTCCCTCTCTCCCTCACCGCCCCTCCCTCTCTCTTCTGCGATGGCTCCACCTCGCCCACCGCCGTGCCGCCCTCTGACCCCGTTCGACTAGCGCATCGCCAGCATCCAGGAGCGTTGGCTGGCCGGGCTCCAGAACTCGGGGCGGTACCTGGGGTCGGCGCTGCGAGCGCTGTCCCCGATCTGATGCCGGCCAATGCGGTGCCGGCCGTTCTGGCTCCGCTGCGGATTCCGGACCTCGTGGTCCTGGGCTCGGCGCTGGCGCCGTCGAGGGTGCCGCCGCTTGTTGGGACCCTATTGGGCAGGGGGTTTTCTTGACCCCCGTCCAAGGGTTTTCTCCTGTCGGCGGGCCGTCCTCCTCAACCTCCAGCGTGGCGATGAGCACAGGGCCGATGCCGCAGGCCGTCGCCAGGGCCGACTCCTCCTCTGCTCCGCCACCTCTCTTCTTCCTGCCGGGGTTTTCACCCTGGCCTCGGTTCGCTGCGACTGCGTGTGCTCCGGTGAGTCAAACCCCCTCAATGCTTGCTCGTAGATGTAGATTAGGGGTTTAATTCTTAGGCATGTGCTAGTAGTTAGTGGATTCGATAGGATTAGATAGGATTGGAGTAGATCCGATTGGATGCGATCCCTATCGAATCCAATCGGACCGATATGTTCTTGTTTCGTATAGTGTGTGTCCTAGGATAATTTTCTTCTGCTACTGCTAGTGTGTCCTAGGATCTGTGTTCATGCTAGAATCCCAATGGTAGTGTGCTTTGCTAGGATCTGTGTTCATGGTAGGGTCTTGCTAGGATGTGTGTTCATGCAAATGGCATGTTCATGTTCAAGCTAGGATCATGTTCATGTTGTTGTTCATGTTGGTAACATACTTGTTCAAGCTAGGGTTTGTGTTGATTGTTATACGTGCATGTAGTAGGACCATTTTAGGATGCTGTCAAATGTGCATGGCTGCGCATGGGTGCTATTGGCACTTGTTGTTGCTATTTTTAGATGTTTCCATGCTTAGGATAGTGCACTGATGAGTGGCAGTTGCAGAAAAGCAGATGCCACTGATCATTGGCACTTGCTGTTGGGCAAAATGCCACTTATCAATGGCACTTTCTGTTGGGCAAGTCCACTGATCAGTGGCATTTGCGTAACAACAAGTGTCATTGATAAGTGGCATTTGCTCAAAGAGTTTGTGCACTGATCAGTGGCATTTGCTCTTGGGCAAATGTCTCTGATTAGTGCCATTTTGCAAAGAGTTTGTGCACTAATACTTGTCATCTTACCTAACAAGATATTGAAGACTGACTGGGATGTGGTGGGTGGAGGAGCTCAGGTGGTGGTCGGAGCTGAGGGTGCCGAGGATTTCATCCCCATGAATAGGTGGCTCAGGAGGTGGACCTGCCTGGCAAGATCGCCTTCATGAGCCTGCCTCATTCAAGGGGACGATCTCTGAGGTAGGGCCATGAGGAGGGGGCCCGGGAGCCGCTGTGCTTCTACCAGCAGATCAAGGACAACGAGGACCTCGCCATGCCCGTCATCCCTCGCAAGTTCGTGGAGGTGATGAACACCTGGCTGGTCATCAAGCGGCTCCTGCATGTGGTCAGGCTATCGGCGAACAAGTGGTGCGTGTTTTGGGTGCAGGTCCAGAACTTCGAGGGGCATATGGTGCTTCGCCTGGGCTAGAACTACTTCTGCCGCCGCCATCGGATCGTCCCCGGCGACCACGTCGTTGTGCACATATCAGGACTCGGACTGAAGGTTCAGATCTACAACCACGACTCCTCGGTCATGTGCAGGTTTTGTTGCAACAGGCACAACTGCGTTGGTGACATCGAGCATGCTATGTAGTTAAGTTAAGTAAGGTGTTAGTGTTGAACTTTTATGGTGTGTGGAGAGACTTGTGTTGGGAACTTGTTCATATTTTGGCCAGGAGCAACACCCTAGCATGGAGAAGGGAAGGAGTATGCCCCTGCTGTTAATCTAGACTTATGCTATGTAGTTAAGTTTGCTGTCATTTCCTTGCTTGTTGTGTTAAGTTTGATGTTATTACATTGCTTGCTTTGTTTGATCTTGCTGTTGTGCTGATCATGTGGTGGTAAGGCCACCACATTTGAATGGGGTGAGCAGAACACAAACACGGTTTGCAACCAAACAGCTGAAGTTTGCATCTGATCACACCCTAAGCACAAAAACGACAACCAAATAGCAGGGGGTAAGTGCCCCTCCATGCGATGCAGGCAACCAAACAGGTTGCATCTGCTGCATATGAGGCTGCATTTCAAGAACCAGGCTGGCTGGAGATGGACATGCAATGCAACTACAGTTGCAAACTGCAACCAAACACACCCTAGATGACACTCAAGGGAAGAGGAGATGCGCTTGGGTGACTCTGAGCACCGGTCTGTTTTGCTTCTTGTCCTTTCGTGTATTGATATGTTCACATGCGCTTGAAGTCTACTCAGATAAGCTTGACATTTTGTTAGCTCTTTAGCCTTCCTCCGGAAGAATTTCATATCGACGATTTCAGCTACCACCAAAGAAGAAAAATGTTGCTCTAGGTGATTATGATTCATTGTTCATTATAGTGGTGTTTATTGTTTCATCACATGTAAAAGTGATGAGGTGTCTTGCACAGAGCTGCTGAGTTTTGTCTTCTACTCCCTCCGTTCATAAATATTTGTCTTTTTAGAGATTTCAAATGGACTACCACATACGGATGTATATAGACATATTTTAGAGTGTAGATTCACTCATTTTGCTCCGTATGTAGTCACTTGTTGAAATCTCCAGAAAGACAAATATTTAGGAACGGAGGGAGTAATAGTTGATGCATGCATTCTGTATCTTTTGTGTCTTATTTAAGATTTATAATTCCCAATATATTACAATACACCTTTCCGTATATGATATCAAGAGTTGCTTCCTTCATCGGAATTTCGTTCTACAAAGGGCAGGTAAAAGGAAGAGGATTAGTACCTCTCTCTGATACCACGGTTCATTGTGAATACGTGCCACAGTTATGTGTTTGCTGATGCTTGAACCAAACCAATGATTTGGTACAACTTCTATTGTTTCATTCATGGAATCTCAGTTTTTCCAATCATAAGAATATTCCTTCACTTTGTTTTTTATATATGCAGGTTGACGATTCTTATGTTACTAGATTTCTTCTACAAGCTGAAGTAATTCCTCTGTGTCTTCGTACTATGGAGTTGAGCACCGAACTTTCAAAACAACATGAACTTAACCCTTTGTAAATCTAATGATCATTAGTTCAGGTTGTAGCCTTTGATAATGCATGACATGTTTTTTACCATGGTCAATTGTTCTTGTCTGAAATGTACATGATGTATCATGCCACAACCTAATTTTGTAGCCTACACTACCTGAAAGCAGCTGGTGGACAGCCCTAACCCACAGCCTGGACAGATTCTAAGACAAATTTAAGGTTATCTACATCTTCATGATCCAATTATTTAGCAATGCAAATTTTTTTTTCGCGGATTAGCAATGCAAACTTTGGGACAATCCTACAGGGAAGTAGTTACAACGACACTAATTTAGTGCCCCAAATATATTATAGCTCTAGGGATAATATTCCTACACACACTAGAGGCCATGTAATATATGTTAAACACTATCCTGTCATGCTACATCTCCTGTCACGTTACATCTCCAGGAGCTTGGCGTCCAAGTCTAGGTAGTTAGGGAGATCTGGTTATTGTTATGTCATTTATCTTTGTATCTCTCTACTCCCTTATCTCCATGTATCTCTCTTGTTAGTTGCTACTACCGAACCAATGTATGCCTCTGCGAGAGCTGGTCTCGCCTCAATCAATATATACCCGCGGGTTGTCATGTATGACAGTTGAGACGCTTCTACAAAACCTAATATGGTATACAGAGCCTCCCTCTTTCATCTCATCTAGCCATCATCTCCAACCTTCAGCTCACCTCCCATCGCCATGTCTTCCTCCAGCCAAATCACCTCCTCCCGCCTAAACAATACAATCTCAGAACCCCTTACTCGCACGAACTATGTTCTGTGGTGAGCCCAAGCCTGATCTCAGATCATAGGGGCATGTCTCTTTGGATACCTTGATCAAACAATCCCAGAACCACTAGCCACCATTACATCCAAAAACGCAGAAGGGAAAGACCAGATCACACCAAACCCAGCCTACCCCGCCTGGTTGATTCAAGATCAACAACTTGTGGCATATCTGCTCTGAAATCTCTCCAAAGAGGTCCTAGTACAGGTCGCTTCCCTAGAAAAATCCCATGCCATCTGGTATTCTCTTGCAAACGTGTTTGCTGCTCAATCTAGATCACGTGCCAACAATTGTCACGCTGCTCTTTCCAACGCCCAAAAGGGTTCCCAATCTGCTGCAGCCTACTTTGGTCAGATGCGCGCGCTTGTAGATGAACTTGCCATGGCTAGAAAGCCTCTTCTCGAGGGGGAGTTAATCTCCTTCCTCATACCTGGTCTTGATATGGACTACCAACCCCTCATATCTGCACTAGACGTCCACACTGAGCCTCTCTCTGTCGATGATCTGTTTGGCATGGTGTCGAACTTCGATCAAAGGGTGGAGATGTTCCATGGCTCCGGATCGGGTGCCTTCAAAACATCTGCCAACGCTGCTTCTCGGGGGCGCGGTGGTTTCTCCAAAGGCAACTGAGGCGGCTTCCCCAAGGGTGGCGGCAACAACGGCAGCAGTGGTGGTGGCTATGGCGGCGGCGGTGGCTACAACAACAATCGCGGCAACGGCGGCGGTCAAGGCGGCGGCTGCTACCTCTTGAGCACTGCGTTGGTTTTCCTTGAAGAGGACAGGGTGATGCAACAAAGCAGTGTAAGTATTTCCCTCAGTTTTTGAGAACCAATGTATCAATCCAGTAGGAGACCACACGAAAGTCACCTCATACCTGCACAAACAAATAAGAACCTCGCAACCAACAAGATAAAGGGGTTGTCAATCCCTTCTCGGCCACTTGCAAGAGTGAGATCTGATAGAGATAATAATAATAAGATAAATATTTTTGGTATTTTTATGATATAGATTGAAAGTAAAGATTGCAAAATAAAGTAGATTGGAAACTTATATGATGGAGAATAGACCCGGGGCCATAGGTTTCACTAGTGGCTTCTCTCAAGATAGCATAAGTATTACGGTGGGTGAACAAATTACTGTCGAGCAATTGATAGAAAAGCGAATAATTATGAGAAGATCCAGGCATGATCATGAATATAGGCATCACGTCCGTGACAAGTAGACCGACTCCTGCCTGCATCTACTAATATTACTCCACACGTCGACCGCTATCCAGCATGCATCTAGAGTATTAAGTTCATAAGAACAGAGTAACGCCTTAAGCAAGATGACATGATGTAGAGGGATAAACTCATGCAATATGATATAGACCCCATCTTTTTATCCTCGATGGCAACAATAAAATACGTGTCGTTTCCCTTTCTGTCACTGGGATCGAGCACCGCAAGATTGAACCCAAAGCTAAGCACTTCTCCCATTGCAAGAAAGATCAATCTAGTAGGCCAAACCAAATTGATAATTCGAAGGCACTTGCAAAGATAACCAATCGTGCATAAAAGAATTCAGAGAAGATTCAAATATTGTTCATAGATAAACTGGATCATAAACCCACAATTCATCGGATCTCGACAAACACACCACAAAAGAAGATTACATCGAATAGATCTCCAAGAGAATCGAGGAAAACTTTTTATTGAGATCCAAAGAGAGAGAAGAAGCCATCTAGCTACTAGCTATGGACCCGAAGGTCTGAGGTAAACTACTCACACATCACCGGAGAGACCATGGAGTTGATGTAGAGGCCCTTCGTGATCAATGCCCTTCCGGCGGAGCTCCGGGAAGGGCCCCAAGATGGGATCTCTTGGGTACATAAGGTTGCGGCGGTGGAATTAGGTTTTCGTGGTGCTCCTGGATGTTTGTGGGGTACGTAGAAATATATAGGAGGAAGAAGTAGGTCAGTGGAGCAACGAGGGGCCCATGAGGGTGGAGGGCGCGTCCAGGGGGGTAGGTGCGCCCCCTTCCGCGTGGCCTCCTAGATTGTTTCTTGACGTCCACTCCAAATCCTCTGGATCACGTTTGTTCCAAAAATCACGCTCCCGAAGGTTTCATTCCGTTTGGACCCCGTTTAATATTCCTTTTCTGCGAAACACTAAAATAGGCAAAAAAACAACAATTTGGGCCGGGCCTCCGGTTAATAGGTTAGTCCCAAAACTAATATAAAAGTATAAAATAAAGCCCATTAACATCCAAAATAGATAATATAATAGCAAGGAGCAATCAAAAATTATAGATACGTTGGAGACGTATCAAGCATCCCCAAGCTTAATTCCTGCTCGTCCTCGAGTAGGTAAATGATAAAAACAGAATTTTTGATGTGGAATGCTTCCTAACATATTTCTCAATGTAATTTTTCTTTATTGTGGCATGAATGTTCAGATCCGAAAGATTCAAGATAAAAGTTTAATATTGACATAAAAATAACAATACTTCAAGCATACTAACTAAGCAATCATGTCTTCTCAAAATAACATGGCCAAAGAAAGTTATCCCTACAAAATCATATAGTATGGCTATGCTCTATCTTCATCACACAAAATATTAAATCATGCACAACCCTGATGACAAGCCAAGCAATTGTTTCATATTTTTTATGTTCTCAAACTTTTTGAACTTTCACGCAATACATGAGTGTGAGCCATGGACAGAGCACTATGGGTGGAATAGAATGGTGGTTGTGGAGAAGACAAAAAGGAGAAGATAGTCTCACATCAACTAGGCGTATCAATGAGCTATGGAGATGCCCATCAATAGATATCAATGTGAGTGAGTAGGGATTGCCATGCAACGGATGCACTAGAGCTATAAGTGTATGAAAGCTCAAGAAAAGAAACTAAATGGGTGTGCATCCAACTTGCTTGCTCACGAAGACCTAGGGCAATTTGAGGAAGCCCATCATTGGAATATACAAGCCAAGTTCTATAATGTAAAATTCCCACTAGTTTATGAAAGTGACAACATAGGAGACTCTCTATCATGAAGATCATGGTGCTACTTTGAAGCACAAGTGTGGAAAAAGGATAGTAACATTCTCCCTTCTCTCTTTTTCTCTCATTTTTTTATTTGAGCCTTTTTTTCTTTTGGCCTCTTTTCTTTTTTTTTCGTCCGAAGTCTCATCCCGACTTGTGGGGGAATCATAGTCTCCATCATCCTTTCCTCACTTGGGAAAATGCTCTAATAATGATGATCATCACATTTCTTTTTACTTACAACTCAAGAAGTACAACTCAATACTTAGAACAAAATATTACTCTATGTGAATGCCTCCGGCGGTGTACCGGGATATGCAATGAATCAAGAGTGACATGTATGAAAAAATTATGAACGGTGGCTTTGCCACAAATACGATGTCAACTACATGATCATGCATGGCAATATGACAATGATGAAGCGTGTCATAACAAACGGAACGGTGGAAAGTTGCATGGCAATATATCTCGGAATGGCTATGGAAATGCCATAATAGGTAGGTATGGTGGCTGTTTTGAGGAAGGTATATGGTGGGTGTATGATACCGGCGAAAAGTGCGCGATAATAGAGAGGCTAGCAAATGTGGAAGGGTGAGGGTGCGTATAATCCATGGACTCAACATTAGTCATAAATAACTCACATACTTATTGCAAAAATCTATTAGTTATCAAAACAAAGTACTATGCGCATGCTCCTAGGGAGATAGATTGGTAGGAAAAGACCATCGCTCGTCCCCGACCGCCACTCATAAGGAAGACAATCAATAATAAATCATGCTCCGACTTCATCACATAACGGTTCACCATACGTGCATGCTACGGGAATCATAAACTTCAACACAAGTATTTCTCAAATTCACAACTACTCAACTAGCATGACTCTAATATCACCATCTCCATATCTCAAAACAATTATCAAGTATCAAACTTCTCTTAGTATTCAATGCACTTATATGAAAGTTTTTATTATTCCTAAAAGCAAATCACCATGCTATTTTAAAGGACTCTCAAAATAATATAAGTGAAGCATGAGAGATCAATTGTTTCTATAAAATAAAACCACCACTGTGCTCTAAAAGATATAAGTGAAGCACTAGAGCAAAAACTATATAGCTCAAAAGGTGTGTACATCAAGGATGATTGTGGTAAACTAAAAAGCAAAGACTCAAATCATACAAGATGCTCCAAGCAAAACACATATCATGTGGTGAATAAAAATATAGCTCCAAGTAAAGTTACTGAAGACAAAAGAGGGGATGCCTTCCGGGGCATCCCCAAGCTTAGGATTTTTGGTGTCCTTGGATTTACCTTGGGGTGCCTTGGGCATCACCAAGCTTAGGCTCTTGCCACTCCTTGTTCCATAATCCATCAAATCTTTACCCAAAACTTGAAAACTTCACAACACAAAACTTAACAGAAAATCTTGTGAGCTCCGTTAGCGAAATAAAACAAAACACCACTTCAAGGTACTGTAATGAACTCATTCTTTATTTATATTGGTGTTAAACCTACTATATTGCAACTTCTCTATGGTTTATAAACTCTATTACTAGCCATAGATTCATCAAAATAAGCAAACAACACACGAAAAACAGAATCTGTCAAAAATAGAACAGTCTGTAGTAATTTGTAACTAACGCAAACTTCTGGAACCCCAAAAAATTCTAAAATAAATTTCTGGACGTGAGTAATTTATCTATTAATCATCTTCAAAAAGAATTAACTAAATAGCACTCTCCAATAAAAAATGGCAGCAATTCTCGTGAGCGCTAAAGTTTTCTGTTTTTTACAGCAAGATCAAAAACACTTTCCCCAAGTCTTCCCAACGGTTCTACTTGGCACAAACACTAATTAAACACAAAAAACTCAACCAAAACAGAGGCTAGATAAACTATTTATTACTAAACAGGAGTAAAAAGCAAGGAACAAAAATAAATTTGGGTTGCCTCCCAACAAGCGCTATCGTTTAACGCCCCTAGCTAGGCATAAAAGCGAGGATAGATCTAGGTATTGCCATCATTGGTAGGCAATCCATAAGTGGCTCTCATGATAGTTTCATATGGCAATTTTATTTTCTCTCTTGGAAAGTGTTCCATGCCCTTTTTTAATGGAAATTGAAATCTAATATTCCCTTCCTTCATATCAATAATCGCACCAATCATTCTAAGGAAAGGTCTACCAAGAATAATAGGACATGAAGGATTGCAATCTATATCAAGAACAATGAAATCTACGAGCACATAATTCCTATTTTTGCAACAATAAGAACATCATTAATTTTTCCCATAGGTTTCTTAATAGTGGAATCCGCAAGGTGCAAGTTTAAAGAACAATCATCAAATTCACGGAAACCTAGCAAATCACACAAAGTTCTTGGGATCGTGGGAACACTAGCACCCAAATCACACAAAGCATAGCATTCATGATCTTTAATTTTTATTTTAATTGTAGGTTCCCACTCATCATAAAGTTTTCTAGGGATAGAAACTTCCAACTCAAGTTTTTCTTCGTAAGATTGCATGAAAGCATCAACGATATGTTTAGTAAAAGCTTTATTTTGACTATAAGCATGAGGAGAATTTAGCACGGATTGCAACAAGGAAATACAATCTATCAAAGAGCAATTATCATAATTAAATTCCTTGAAATTCAAGATAGTGGGTTCGTTGCTATCTAAAGTTTTAACCTCTTCAATCCCACTTTTATCAATTTTTGCATCAAGATCTAAAAACTCCGAATCATTGTCATGCCTTCTAACTGAAGTTGAATCATCTCCAGTCCCATCATTATCAAGATTCATATTGCAAAAAAGTATTTAATAGGGGACACATCAATAACTTTTAGATCTTCATCCTTATTATCATGAAAACTAGAAGAACACGCTTTCACAAAGCAATCTTTCTTAGCACGCATCCTAGCGGTTCTTTCTTTGCACTCATCAATGGAAATTCTCATGGCTTTGAGAGACTCATTGATATCATGCTTAGGTGGAATAGATCTAAGTTTCAAATAATCAATATCAAGAGAAATTATATCCACGTTCCTAGCCAACTCATCAATCTTAAGCAATTTTTTTTCAATCAAAGCATTGAAACTCTTTTACGAACTAATAAAATCTTTAATATTAGATTCAAAATCAGAGGGCATCTTATTATAATTTCCATAAGAATTTTTGTAGGAATTACCATAATTATTAGAGGAATTAGTAGGAAACGGCCTTGTCGGGACCCTGATCCTAAGTCACACCGATCGAGCATGTAACACATCATATCACTTTGCGGCTGTCGTGGTTCTAACTCTGACAGTGATGTAGGGGTGTGTATGGAGAGGCTAGATCTCAGCTATTGGGAAGTTGTAAACACACGGGGATTACGAGTTCAGGCCCTTCTCGGAGGAAGTAACAGCCCTACGTCTTGGTGCCCGGAGGCGGTCGATTGGATTATGTGTGTATGAATAACAGGGGTGCGAACCCTTCATACTGAGGAGGGGGGTGGCTTATATAGAGTTCGCTGGTCCTCTCCTGCCCTCAGTAATGCAGGGTTTAAGGTACATTTAAGGTTGGGCGTTTCTGGTAACGCCCCTAATAAAGTGCTATAATGACCATAAAGACTACTTAATAGCCGACCGTTTGCCTGCGGAGTGACTTTGGGTCTCCTGGCAGTCGAGTGGTTGGCTTCATGGTCGAGTGATAGCTTCTTGGTCGAGTGTCTTGAATCCGTCGAGTGGGATACCTTCAAGTCGATTGAAAGGTGACTTCTTCTAGGGATGTCCTTGGGTAGGGCTCTTTTGGACAGGTCCGTGCCCCTACCCTAGGTACATAGCTTCATCATTAGCCCCCGAATGGATCGAGGTTAGAGTGGGGAAAGAGTTGGGGATCTTTCCGACTGGTTCTTCGGGCTACATGAGTGCCTTGTTTCGGGTCAATCGTCACGGATGACGTCACCAACCTCTTTCAGTCGCCTTGATCCATTCCAGGCCTTTCGTCGAGTGAATTTCTTTACTTGTGACATACCGAGTGTCGGCGCGAGCGGGGTCTTCTGTTTTGACAAGTTGTTCTGCAGCCCGCGGATGTCGCGGGATTCGGGTTTCGGGAAGCGCACGGGACGGGAGCGGCCGTAGTAATCGGAAGCGATAAAGCGGAAGCTCCTCGATTGTCGCGCCACCTTTTCGCCACGTACTGCATGCGCGTCTGCTACGGGATTTGACTGGATAGCCTGGGCCTACTAGTCAGCCACTCGGGAGCGGCCTCTTATAAGTCGCCGGCTCAGGGTTTCCAAACAGTGTGCTTTCTTCTTCCTCTCTCCCTTCGCAAGTTCCTCCGCCACCTCCGCTCTCACCTTAGCGCCACAGGCCCGTGCAAGATTTGCCGGCAACGATGGCGAAGGACAAGACATCTGCTCTGGAGCGCGCGAAGAAGGCAGCGGCGCAGGGAAAGGGGAAGAAGTCTGCTCGGGGCGGATCCTCCTCAAGGTCTGCTCTGCCCCGAGGCTGGATCCAGGGCGATTGGATGCTGTCGGTGATCCGGCAAGAAGATCTCGATGACATGGTCGAGGGGGGAGTCATTCCCCACGAAGCTGCGCGTCTCCCGGGGAGAGAGATCGAACCTCAACCCCGCGACGGTGAGTGCGTGCTCCTAGCCACCCATGTCGACCGCGGGTTTTCTCTGCCGCCCCACCCTTTTTTCCGGAGCTTCCTGAACTTCTTCGGAGCACAGCTCCACCACTTCACTCCCAACTCCATCGTATACCTTGCTGCTTTCATCTCCATGTGTGAAGGTTTCTTGGGTTGCCGCCCCCATTGGGGACTCTTCAAGCACATCTTTACCTGCCGTTCCCAATCGGTCAACAAGGCCAAGTCGAGTGACGAAAGGACGCAGGTGATCCAGTTGTGCGGGGGCCTAGCGATCCAGACGAGGGGAAAGAGTTGTTTTCCATCTATCACTTTCCCGGAGTCGGTCCGCGGTTGGCAGGCAACCTGGTTCTACTGTCAAGACCAGGCGACCCCAGGACAGTCGACTGGTCTTCCCCCTTTCTCTCTCGACCGAGCTGAAAAACCTGCTTCTCTGAAAGTGACGCCGGAGGAAAAGGCCCAAGTCAAAGTGCTGGCTGGTCGAGTGGTTGAGCTTGTCCGTGAGGGCGTGACTGGTATGGACTTGCTGGAGGTCTTCCTCCGGAGGCGCATCCAACTGCTCCAGGCTCGTGAGCACCCGATGTGGCTGTACTTGGGTCTCGACGACACCACTCGGGTCCACCCGGAGGAGGTCACTGACGAGATGCCGGAGGGGTGGCTGTCGAGCATCACGGGGAACAAAGACAACCCCCGAGGAGCCAGGAGGGTTGTTCCATTCGACAACTCATATGAAGTGGATCAGGTATGACTTTATGCTCCCGACTAAGATCTTGTTTTCTTCATTGGTCTTCTTTGAGTAGGTCGATTGACCTTCATCTTGTCTATTGTTTTCCAGGCGACTACCGAGATGTACTCGACGCCCAACGGGGCACAGGAGCCAACTGAGGAAGGGGAGGCAAGCGGAGGTGAGAGTGGAGATGACCAAGGCGAGTGGGAGTCCGACGGTGAAGGAGAGGGAGACGACAACGTCGATAACCCCCCCCGCCCGGAGGCGGAGGGGCGATCCAAGCTCACACACGATCCCGCGCGGGAACGTGGCAAGGCGACTGCCCCCGTTGGCAGTCGTCGAAACGCCCTCGGGCCTCTTCTCCTACGCCGACTGGGAAGGCTCCCAAGCACCCACGCGCGATGCCGTCCAAGCCGCCCAAGGCTCCACCCAAGATGAAGATGGCTGTCCCTACCATTTCCGGGTAATAACAAAACTTGCTTTCCCTTGTCGACCGTGGACAGACCCTTGGTCGATTCATTGAGCCAACTGACTGACTTTCGAGATTTGCAGCGCTGCTACTTCTAAGATCTCCGCCAAGGACGACGACCAAGAGATGGAGGATGCTGTTACCTCCAACCCTGGTATGATTACTGACGTCCCGCTTTGAGTCGACTAAACATTTATTGCAACTCTGGTCGATTGAACGATTTCCTTGTAGCTCCTCCTCATGTTATCGACCTCCCGGATGACGACGACAATGAACCGCTGAGAGTGAGGAGGAACAAGAGGGCGTCGGCTGACAAGACCCCCCAATCCGCTCCGGCGTCTGAGGCCGTAGCTCGGGATGGTGGTGAAACCACTCGGGCTTTTGTGACTTTCGCCATTCCTCTAACGAGTGTGAGGCCCTCGATGTCGACTGCGGATCCGTCTTCGCTTTTTGCCGCATACCCCGTCCCTGAGGACCAAGCGGCTGCTGCAAAAGAGGCTATACGCCAGGCGGGGATCATGATGGAGCAAGTGAAGGTGGCTCGGGAGGCCAGCCAAGCAGCTTACGACGCAAGTTCGGCTCTTCAGAGTAACGTCCAGGTCAGTCGACTCAACACTTGGTCTGTTCATGATATGCTGTTTGAAGAACCTCTTTTCCGAAGATCTTTGTATCTGTACACCCACTGGGTGTGTTTTACAGTGGGGGCACGCTGAGTGCACCCACTGGGTGTAGTCCCCGAGACTACGGTGGACTGCTGGCAGTCGACTGTAGTCTTTATATTGTGTTGTTGTAGCTATATTTCTTCACTCGGTCTGGTCAGGCCATGTCGAATGGGACTGTATCCGGTCGACTGCGGGCAGTTGACTTTTTTTTTACAGTGGGGGCACGCTGAGTGCACCCACTGGGTGTAGTCCCCGAGACTACTGTCGAATGTTCTTGATTCGGCTGTAGTCTTAGAAACGTCATCATTATCTCTTAGTTGCTCGGAAGCAACTTGTCTTGGACGTCTGTCGACTGATTTTTCTTTTTACAGAAATGTTGCGAACTTGTAGCCCGCTATACTGAGCTGGAGAATCAGCAGATCCAGCTCAACCTTAACTTGAAGCTTGCTCAGGAGAATTTGAAGAAGGCGCAGGAAGAAGCAAAAGGTATGGCTGGTGAGGTTCTCCATTCTTGACGAGTGGCTTTTCTTTCTTGTTCATTCTTGATGTTGATTTCACTCGACGCACCGCAGATAAACTGGAGGAAGCTCTGAAGAAGAAGGATCAAGATCTTGCAGAGGCACAGAAGGAGGTCTTGAACAAAGCGAGGCTTGCTGAAGAGAAACTGGCTTCGGTCGGAGCTCTTGAGCAGGAGAACTCCGGGCTGAAAGCTGCTCTCGAGGTAGCCAATCGAGAGGTCAGCCGACTGAAGAACGACAACGTGGCTCTTCACGACAAGGCGAGTGAGCTGGTGGGGAAGAGGAACGATCTGGAGGCTTATCTCGGTGGACTCGCCAAGAAGCTGTTTGTCATGCTCGAAGGTAATTACTCCGACCCGACTATCTTGCAGTTACCAAGCCTGTGTAGTGCCACTGTCTTACTCTTGAACCGTGTTTGCAGAATTCTGTCAGAACTTTGAAGAGGAGACCAGTCGAGTGGAGCCAGGCTTGGACCCTGCTAACTCTCTTGTGAAGGACGAGGCTGCAGTGAACGTGCTCCGTCTGGAGTCTCGTATTGCCAGCGTGGTTGACTATCTGGCTCGGCTGAAAGTTGCGATGTCACGGATCGACACATTGCTTTGGCCTGGGACGACGCTTCAGAACGACCTCGAGTCTCTGATGGCTCGGCTGGATGAAGTCCCGGGTCGAGTGGCGGAATGGAAGAAATCTTCCGCTAGATGTGGTGCTGATGTCGCTCTGTCTCTGGTCCGCGTCCATTGCAAGGAGGCGCGAGAGGAAAAGCCGGCCGCCATCCAAGTTGCCAATACTAGGAAGCACAACTTTCAAGACTTCATGGAGACTTTCATCGCCGCTGCCACTCGTATTGTAGACAGGATCGACTTGGACGAGTTCGTCGCCCCTTCTAGTCCTCCTCCCGAGGAATGAAAAACTTTTATGCTTCACTTTTTAAATTTGCCTCGGAATGCCGAGTGGATTTGTAACCGTTAAACTCTGCCGAGCCGAGGGCTCGAGTACTTTGATCTGAGGTCTGGGACCTTTAGTCTTTATCTGAGCTTGATTTCTCGTTGAATATCTTCATGGTTTGATCCGTCGAGTGGAACTCGATCTTCACTCGGAATAACTTTGTATTTGTGGCGTAACTCCTTGCGGATTGGGTTGTGTCCTGTACTTAGGCGAGCGCTGGGCTGCAGCTAAGCCCCCGAGTGGGAGGTTTGCTCTCACTCGGTAGGATTTTTGAACACTTAGGCGAGCACTGGGCTGCAGCTAAGCCCCCGAGTGGGAGGTTTGCTCGCCACTCGGTAGGATTTTTAAACACTTAGGCGAGCACTGGGCTGCAGCTAAGCTCCCGAGTGGGAGGATTGCTCTCCACTCGGTAGGATTTTTTCAAACTTAGGCGAGTGCCTGAGTGCAGCTAAGTCTCTAGGTGGGAGAACTTAGGCGAGTACTGGACTGTAGCTAAGCCCCCGAGTGGGAGGATTGCTCTCCACTCGGTAGGATTTTTTCAAACTTAGGCGAGTGCCTGACTGCAGCTAAGTCTCTAAGTGGGAGAACTTAGGCGAGTGCTGGGCTGCAGCTAAGCCCCCGAGTGGGAGGATTGCTCTCCACTCGGTAGGATTTTTTCAAACTTACGCGAGCACTGGGCTGCAGCTAAGCCCCCGAGTGGGAGGTTTGCTCGCCACTCGGTAGGATTTTTAAACACTTAGGCGAGCACTGGGCTGCAGCTAAGCTCCCGAGTGGGAGGATTGCTCTCCACTCGGTAGGATTTTTTCAAACTTAGGCGAGTGCCTGACTGCAGCTAAGTCTCTAGGTGGGAGAACTTAGGCGAGTACTGGACTGCAGCTAAGTCCCCAAGTGGGAGGATTGCTCTCCACTCGGTAGGATTTTTTCAAACTTAGGCGAGTGCCTGACTGCAGCTAAGTCTCTAAGTGGGAGAACTTAGGCGAGTACCGGACTGCAGCTAAGCCCCCGAGTGGGAGGTTTGCTCTCCAGTCGGTAGGATTTTTTCAAACTTAGGCGAGCACTGGGCTGCAGCTAACCCCCCGAGTGGGAGGTTTGCTCGCCACTCGGTAGGATTTTTAAACACTTAGGCGAGCACTGGGCTGCAGCTAAGCTCCCGAGTGGGAGGATTGCTCTCCACTCGGTAGGATTTTTTCAAACTTAGGCGAGTGCCTGACTGCAGCTAAGTCTCTAAGTGGGAGAACTTAGGCGAGTACCGGACTGCAGCTAAGCCCCCGAGTGGGAGGTTTGCTCTCCAGTCGGTAGGATTTTTTCAAACTTAGGCGAGCACTGGGCTGCAGCTAACCCCCCGAGTGGGAGGTTTGCTCGCCACTCGGTAGGATTTTTAAACACTTAGGCGAGCACTGGGCTGCAGCTAAGCTCCCGAGTGGGAGGATTGCTCTCCACTCGGTAGGATTTTTTCAAACTTAGGCGAGTGCCTGACTGCAGCTAAGTCTCTAGGTGGGAGAACTTAGGCGAGTACTGGACTGCAGCTAAGCCCCCGAGTGGGAGGATTGCTCTCCACTCGGTAGGATTTTTTCAAACTTAGGCGAGTGCCTGACTGCAGCTAAGTCTCTAAGTGGGAGAACTTAGTTGAGTACTGGACTGCAGCTAAGCCCCCGAGTGGGAGGTTTGCTCTCCACTCGGTAGGATTTTTTTCAAACTTAGGCGAGTGCTTGACTGCAGCTAAGTCTCTAAGTGGGAGAACTTAGGCGAGTACTGGACTGCAGCTAAGCCCCCGAGTGGGAGTCTGGCTCGCTACTCGGTAGGATTTTTAAACACTTAGGCGAGCACTGGGCTGCAGCTAAGCCCCCGAGTGGGAGTCTGGCTCTCCACTCGGTAGGATTTTTGAACACTTAGGCGAGCACTGGGCTACAGCTAAGCCCCCGAGTGGGAGTCTGGCTCTCCACTCGGTAGGATTTTTGAACACTTAGGCAAGCACTGGGCTGCAGCTAAGCCCCTGAGTGGGAATCTGGCTCTCCACTCAGTAGGATTTTTCAAACTTAGGCGGAACGGATTCGCAGCTAAGTCACCCACTGGGGGATTTCGTATGCAAACAAAAGTGACAGCAATTATTGGAACACTCTTGTCTTTGGTAAAAATAAACTGCAGAAATTTTTTCTTATTACATCTCGTCCAAGGGAGAACTCAAGTGTAAAAGGGGCGGAGCAGTTCCGCATTCCAAGCTCGTGGCTCGTCAATCTGGCAATCAACATTGTAGAGGTGATATGCTCCATTGTGGAGGACTCTGGTGACGATGAAGGGGCCTTCCCAAGTAGGAGCAAGTTTGTGTGGTTTCTGCTGATCCACTCGGAGGACCAAATCTCCTTCTTGGAAGGCTCGGCTCTTCACATTTCTGGCATGGAACCGAGGCAAGTCTTGCTGATAGATGGTCGATCTGATCATAGCCATTTCCCTCTCCTCCTCTAGGAGGTCGACTGCGTCTTGCCGGGCTTTCTCTGCTTTGTCTTTGTTATAAAGCTCGACTCTGGGGGCGTTGTGAAGTAGATCGCTCGGCAGGACGGCTTCGGCTCCGTAAACCAGAAAGAATGGCGTTCTTCCAGTCGACCGGTTCAGGGTGGTCCTCAGTCCCCACAAAACTGACGGAAGCTCGTCGACCCAAGCGCCGGCTGCGTGCTTGAGATCACGCATCAGTCGAGGCTTCAATCCTTTGAGAATTAGACCATTTGCTCTTTCAGCTTGTCCAATTCGACTAGGGATGCGCGACCGATGCGTAGTCGACTCGTGTGCCTTGAGAGGCGCAAAAAGCTCTGAACTTGTCTGAATCGAAGTTTGCCCATTGTCAGTGATGATGCTATGCGGGACCCCGTATCTGAATATCAACTCTCTGACGAAACTGATAGCAGTGCTAGCATCAAGATTTTTGATAGGCTTGGCTTCAATCCATTTGGTAAACTTGTCGACTGCCACAAGCACATGTGTGAATCCGCTCCTGCCTGTTCTCAGTGGACCAACCATGTCCAGTCCCCAAACAGCGAAGGGCCAGACGAGTGGAATGGTCCTTAGAGCTGATGCTGGCCTGTGCGACATGTTGGAGTAGAACTAGCAGCCTTCACACTTGTTGACTATCTCTTTCGCCATTTCGTTTGCCCTGGGCCAGAAAAAACCCGCTCGGTATGCTTTGGCCACAATGGTCCGAGAGGACGCACGGTGACCACAGGTCCCCGAGTGGATATCATCAAGGATCATCTGACCTTCTTCTGGCGTTATGCACTTCTGACCGATTCCAGTTGCGCTTTCTCTATACAACTGTCCTTTTATGACTGTGAAAGCTTTAGATCGACGGACGATCTGTCGAGCCTCTTCTTCGTCCTATGGAAGTTCTTTCCTCAAGATATACGCGATGTATGGTATCGTCCAGTCGGGAGTGATAGCCAAGACCTCCATGACTAGGTCGACCACAGAAGGAATTTCGACTTCAGTCGGATCTGTGGCACTTTTCGGTTGCGGGGTTTCTTCTGTAAAAGGATCCTCCTGGACCGACGGCGAGCGGATGTGCTCCAAAAACACATTGTTGGGAATGGCTTCTCTCTTGGAGCCTATCTTTGCCAGATCATCAGCTGCTTGATTTTTCAGTCGGGGGATGTGATGAAGCTCTAACCCCTCGAATTTCTTTTCTAACTTTCTTACTGTGTTGCAGTAGCCAGTCATAGCTGGGCTTCTGACGTCCCACTCCTTCATCACCTGGTTGACCACCAAATCTGAGTCGCCATAGACCATGAGGCGCCGGACGCCGAGTGAGATGGCCATGCACAACCCATACAAGAGTGCTTCATATTCTACTTCATTATTGGAGGAATCGAAGTGAATCTGGAGAACGTATCTAAGCTTATCTCCTCGGGGGGAGACCAATACTACCCCAGCACTGGAACCATTCATCATCTTAGATCCATCGAAGAACATGGTCCAGTGCTCCGAGTGAACTTGAGTCGGAAGTTGCTGTTCAATCCACTCGGCGACGAAATCTGCAATTGCTTGAGACTTGATAGCCTTCTTTGCTTCAAACTTGATATCTAGGGGAAGGAGTTCAATCGCCCACTTCGCCACTCGACCAGTTGCATCTCTGTTGTGCAAAATCTCTGACAGCAGAGCGTCGCTGACGACTATAATGGAATGGTCAGAGAAGTAGTGTGCAACCTTCTTCGTGGTCATGTAAATCCCATATACAAGCTTCTGGTAATGGGGATATCTTTGCTTCGAGGGAGTCAAAACTTCAGACACGTAATACACTGGGCGCTGAACTTTGAAGGCCTTTCCTTCTTCTTCCCGCTCGACCGTAAGTACTGTACTAACAACTTGTCCCGTGGCCGCAATGTAAAGCAGCAGAGGCTCTTTACTGATTGGGGCAGCAAGCACCGGCTGGGTGGAGAGCAGAGCTTTGAGCTCTGCGAATGCTGCATCAGCTTCTGGAGTCCACTCGAACTTGTCAGACTTCTTCATCAGTCGGTAAAGAGGCAACGCCTTTTCACCGAGACGAGAAATGAATCGACTTAGAGCGGCCAAGCAACCTGTAAGCTTCTGGACGTCGTGTACACGCACAGGGCGCTTCATCCGGAGTATGGTGCCAACTTTCTCGGGATTGGCGTCGATTCCTCGTTCGAAAACGAGGAAACCGAGTAACTTTCCACTTGGAACTCCGAATGTGCACTTTGATGGATTGAGCTTGATATCATATCTCCTGAGGTTAGCAAAGGTTTTGGCAAGGTCAGTCAGTAGGTCGGAACCTTTCCATGACTTAACCACAATATCATCCATGTATGCTTCTACGTTCCGACTGATCTGAGTGAGCAAACACTTCTGAATCATCCTCATGAACGTGGCTCCAGCATTCTTGAGGCCGAAGGGCATGGTCATGTAACAGAAGCACCCGAATGGGGTGATGAAAGCCGTTTTGATCTCGTCGGGTCCATACAGACGGATCTGATGGTACCGTGAATAAGCATCTAGAAAACACAAACGCTCACACCCCGCGGTCGAGTCGACTACCTGGTCGATGCGGGGGAGAGGGAAATGATCTTTCGGGCAGGCCCGATTGATATGTTTAAAGTCAATGCACATGCGAAGTGACTTGTCCTTCTTGGGGAGCATGACAACATTGGCGAGCCACTCGGAGTGGTAAATCTCTCGGATAAACTCCGCTGCTAAGAGCTGAGCCACCTCCTCGCCAATAGCTTTCCTCTTCTGGACGGCGGACCGTCGAAGATGTTCTTTCACAGGCTTGAACTTCGGGTCGACTCGTAGACGGTGCTCAGCCAGCCCCCTGGGAACTCCAGGCATGTCAGAAGGCTTCCATGCGAAGATGTCCCAGTTCTCACGGAGGAACTGGATGAGCGCTTCTTCCTATTTGGAGTCGAGCGTCGTTGAGATGTGAGTCGGGGCAGCATCGGGGTCGGTCGGGTGAATGTGGGCTGGCTTTGTTTCACCGGAGGACTGAAAAGCAGATTCTGAAGCAGGCTTCTTGGCTCGTAGCAATTCACTCGGATCAACAGTCTTCTGGTACTCTTGCAGCTCAACAACTGCCATCTGAGCGTCAGCAATCTTTGAGCCTTTCTGAAAACACTCTTCTGCCTTCTTCCGATTGCCTGTAACAGTGATCACACCTTTGGGACCAGGCATCTTCAATTTGAGATACACATAACATGGTCGAGCCATGAAGCGTGCGTAAGCTAGCCTGCCCAAAATGTCATGATAAGCACTTTGGAAGTCCACAACCTCGAATGTCAACTTTTCCTTGCGGTAATTCTTTGAATCACCGAAAACCACATCAAGAGCGATCTGGCCGAGTGATTCGGCTTTCTTCCCAGGAATGACTCCATGGAAGCTCATGTTACTGGTATTGAGCCTGGACATCGGAATGCCCATTCCTTTCAATGTTTCAGCATACAATATGTTCAGGCCACTGCCACCATCCATCAGGACTTTGGTCAGTCGAGTGCCTTCGACAACTGGGTCGACCACCAAAGCTTGCCTCCCAGGGGTGGCAATGTGCGTAGGGTGATCAGACTGGTCGAATGTGATGGCAGTCTGAGACCACTTCAGATAACTAGGTGTTGCCGGAGCAACCATATTCACCTCACGGTTAATGACTTTCAATCGACTTTTGCTTTCGACATCAGCAAAAATCATCAGGGTGGAATTGATTTGGGGGTATCCATCGTCACTATCTTCCTTGTCCTCAACTCTGTCCGACTCTTTTTCCTTATCTTTGGATTGTTTGCCCTGAAACTGCTGGATCAGGAGCCGACACTGTCGAGTGGTATGCTTTGGGTAAATAAAATTACCCTCTTCATCTTTCTTGGTGTGGATGTGACATGGCAGATCCAAAACATCATTTCCATCTTGATCCTTGACTTTCTTGGGCTTCCAGGGGCCTTTGGGTTTTCCCTTGAAATTTCCCTGGGTCACGGCCAGGGCCTCCCCAGGGGCGGCTGGCTCGACCTTCCGCTTCTGTTTCCGACTGGAGTTTCCTCAGGTTTCTTGGGCGACTGCCTTGTGCTTGCCACTCCGGAGTCGATCTTCGTCTTCACCATTAGCGTATTTGGTGGCAATCTCCATCATCCGGTTCAGAGACATCTCTCCAGTTCGACCGAACTTCAGATTCAATTCTCTGTATTTAACGCCTTCTTTAAAGGCACAAACTGCTTGATGGTCAGGCACATTCTCAACTGTGTGATGCAATGTGATCCACCTCTGGATGTAATCCCTCAGAGTTTCATTCGGTTTTTGTACGCAAGAACGCAATTCTGTAAGGCCTGCGGGTCGCTTGCATGTTCCCTCAAAGGTTGTGACAAACACTCGGGAGAGGTCCTCCCAAGTGTAGATGCTGCTGGGTGCCAACTGATTTAGCCACGCTCTGGCTGAGCCCTCTAACATGAGAGGCAAATGCTTCATGGCCACCTCATCATTGCCACCGCCAATCTGTACAGCCACTCGGTAATCTTCGAGCCAAGTGTCAGGCTTAGACTCACCGGTGAACTTGTTGACTCCAGTCGCCAACCTGAAGTTGGGAGGAATCACTGCGGCTCTGATGGCTCGACTGAAACACTCTGGCTCCGAAACATGTACTCTGCTGCTGGCAGGCGCATCTCTGTTGTGGCCTTCCCGATGAGCTCTGTTCCTGTCAACCAAACCTTGAAGAAGGATAGATCTTGCGTCAAAGCCTGGGTCCCTGGGGTCGACTGGAATCCTCTGCCCAACACTATGAGGGCGCCTGTCATCTCGATGTCGAGGCGCATATGACCCACTCCTCGGGGGAGGGGTTGGCACTCGACGTCGATCATCACGATCGGATCGGTGATCATACTGCTCATTTCTTCTGTACTGATCATGCCGGTCACCACGTCCCTCACGCCTCGGGGGCGATCTCGGGCTGTGAGCCGACTGGACTGTATCTGTTGCAACGGGTCGACTGTGGATCCTATTCCGCGACTGAGAAACAGCGGAATTCTGGTTTCCCGCCGCCCGGAGCAACGCTCTGATCTGCAACAAGCCCCTGCCAGCCTCCGACTGGGAGGGCTGAATCGATTCGGCTATACGGGCCACGGCGGCCAAATTCTGAATTGGGGTTCGGTATACCTGCGTCGGCGGGAAGAGCTGACGTCGACTAGACTCGGGAGCCCGCTGACGCGCTTGCTCGTCGAGTGCTCGCTGGAGATTCTCCAGTCAAGTGCGCTCGGCCAAGTTAGCCAAGCGTGCGTCCTCCAAGGCCCGGGCCTCGGGGGTCTCTCCGACGATAGGAGTGTGGAGTGCGTCCATGTTCCGGCGGCGAAGCTCCTCTCGCTATAATGACGTGAGAGGTTCGGGGAGATACTCATTGTGGGGATGCGACGAGTCGCCCCCACCCGCGCCTCCATCAGCGTGAGGGAAACCGGGAGGACTGTGCGTTCCATCGACCGCCAGAACCTCAGCCGCTGGGTCGCTGCTGTCGCACTTGGATGCGGTCTCCGCGGAGCCAGTCGACAGGTCGAACTGGCTGCAGAGGGATTCATCGGGCTCGATTGCCGCGGCTTGTGGGGCGGCCGACTGGCGAGCCACGACATGCCTCACCCACCTCTAAAGTCTCGACCGACCGGAGCGCTTGCGCTGGTGGGAGACAGAGCGGGGAGACGACACGGGGGCCGACCGATACTGGGTCGACGGCTGCCGCAGGAGGACGCCACGGATGCATGCGCGGAAGTGCGTCGCACCGCGGACGGGGAGCGCGTCAATGTCGAGTGGTGCCTCCTGAAGCCAGGCAAAGTCGTCGGCGATGAACGTGAGCGCGCCGAGGCGGATCTCGCGGCCCTCCACCAAAACTCCGCACGAAACCATGATCAAAGGGATCGAAAAAATCGCAACTTCTCCAATCAGGCGCTAAGATTCCTGCCCCACGGTGGGCGCCAACTGTCGTGGTTCTAACTCTGACAGTGATGTAGGGGGGTGTGTATGGAGAGGCTAGATCTCAGCTATTGGGAAGTTGTAAACACACGGGGATTATGAGTTCAGGCCCTTCTCGGAGGAAGTAACAGCCCTACGTCTCGGTGCCCGGAGGCGGTCGATTGGATTATGTGTGTATGAATAACAGGGGTGCGAACCCTTCATACTGAGGAGGGGGGGTGGCTTATATAGAGTTCGCCGGTCCTCTCCTGCCCTCAGTAATGCAGGGTTTAAGGTACATTTAAGATTGGGCGTTTCTGGTAACGCCCCTAATAAAGTGCTATAATGACCATAAAGACTACTTAATAGCCGACCGTTTGCCTGCGGAGTGACTTTGGGTCTCCTGGCAGTCGAGTGGTTGGCTTCATGGTCGAGTGATAGCTTCTTGGTCGAGTGTCTTGAACCCGTCGAGTGGGATACCTTCAAGTCGATTGAAAGGTGACTTCTTCTAGGGATGTCCTTGGGTAGGGCTCTTTTGGACAGGTCCGTGCCCCTACCCTAGGTACATAGCTTCATCAGCGTCCTCACGCACGGTATTCCCACGGGTGCCACCTTACCTGGCCCGGGACCGTTTGCACCTTTTGGCTCACATATATGATAGTGTCGCTAGCATCCATATGACAGAGAACCCGGGCCGACATGACTAGTCGTGAACCCAAAGTGGCACTGACTTACGGGGATAGGCATACATGAACCAACATCGAGCATGTCGGTCATGAGCGTGTGAATCCGGACTGTAGCAAGTGGGCTAACAGGACTCCGGGAACCCGGGCTGTAGCAGGCTAGCAGGACTCTGGAAGTCACCGCGTGACATTTCCCCGAAGGGACAGACACATGAACGAAGTGGATCACATGTCGGCCAGTCTAAGTGTTCCGGAGCAGTAGTAACTGGGCTAGCAGGACTCCGGTAAACCGGGCTATAGCAGATTACCATGGCTCAGTGGAAGCACTAGACTACATTTCCCCATAAGAGAGGCTACCAAGGATAAACAACTAGGTTGTCGGATCCCACACATACCAAGCGTTTCAATCATACACACAATACGCTCGATATGTGCAAATACAACATGGCATCACAACAAAAGTCTATGACTCAAAGTATTTATTCATAAGACTCCGAAGAGTTAGATATTACAAACATGGGTCTGATGACCCAGCATTCAAGTCATACAAGCACAAGCGGAAGCTTAACTTGTCTGAGTACAGACAACTATAAAAGAAAAAGGCTGAGAAGCCTGACTATCTACAAGATCCTGCCGAGGGCACAAAATCGTAGCTGAGGTAACACGCTAAACGTCAAAGTCCACATAGAACTACTAGTGAGACTAAAGTCTCTCTGCAAAAACATAAATTAAGCAAACGCGAGTACAAATGTACCCAACAAGACTTACATCAGAACTATCTACATATGCATCATTATCAACAAAGGGGTGGTGGGGTTTAACTACAGCAAGCCAGCTTTGGCTCAGTGGCTAACCTGAACTACTACTGCAAGTAACTCTTTTGAGGTGGCACACACGAGTCCACATATTCACCAATCAATACACCACTATGGATCCGCTCCCGTCTCCCTACGAGAACGCCATCCATAGCACTCACGCTTATCTTGCGCATTTTAGAGTATCCACTTTCACTTGTCGATGAACTGTACGGGCAACCCAGAAGTCCTTTATAGCGGACAGGCTATTCGAATAGATGATGTTAACCCTGCAGGGTGTACTTCTTCACACACGCTCTCGCCACTTACCACCATGTACACGTCGTGTATCTCAACCTTCAAGCGGAAGCCTGGCGAGGGAGTCGGCCACGACCTGACTAACCACACAAGTCTCTAGTCCAGGTTTATCGCCTATTCGGATTCCATCCGCAAGGAGATCCAGCCGGGGTTTCGCTCACGACCCCAAACAATGAGAGCAGGGTTCCCGAGGCACCAAACGGGCGTCTCGGTACACCGTGCCTCGTGTCTCTACCGCATCATAGCCCACCCCTAGGGTCACCGCTACGCACGGCCCCCAACACATATCCTACAAACACCAGAAACTAGTTGCAACTCCTGGACAGAGATCGAGGCGATTAATAAGCCGAGAGGGGGCGAGTTACCGGAACCCAATGTGTGGTAGTAACTGTTCATGGATCACAAACAAAGAACTCAGTTCCTGAGGACGGTTTCAATGAGACAACCCACCATGTACTCCTACATGGCCTTGCTACCTCTTGAGCTTGCGTTGGATTTCCCCGAAGAGGAAAGGATGATGCAGCAGAGTAGCGTAAGTATTTCCCTCAGTTTTTGAGAACCAAGGTATCAATCCAGAAGGAGGCCACGCTCAAGTCCCTCGTACCTACACAAAATGATAGCTACTCGCAACCAACGCGATTAGGGGTTGTCAATCCCTTCACGGTCACTTATGAGAGTAAGATCTGATAGATATAATATTTTTGGTATTTTTGGTATAGAGATGCAAAGTGAAAAGTAAAAGGCAAAGTAAAAAGCAAAGCAAGATTAAAGTGATGGAGATTGATATGATGAGAATAGACCCTGGAGCCATAGGTTTCACTAGTGGCTTCTCTCAAGAGCGTATTCTACGGTGGGTGAACAAATTACTGTTGAGCAATTGACAAAATTAAGCATACTTATGAGAATATATAGGCATGATCATGTATATAGGCATCACGTCCGTGACAAGTAGACCAAAACGATTCTGCATCTACTACTATTACTCCACTCATCGACCGCTATCCAACATGCATCTAGAGTATTAAGTTAAAAACAGAGTAACACTTTAAGCAAGATGACATGATGTAGAGAGATAATTTCATGCAATATGAAATAAACCCCATCTTGTTATCCTCGATGGCGACAATGCAATACGTGCCTTGCTGCCCCTTCTGTCACTGGGAAAGGACACCGCAAGATCGAACGCAAAGCTAAGCACTTCTCCCATGGCAAGAAAAACCAATCTAGTAGGCCAAACCAAACTGATAATTCGAAGAGACTTGCAAACATAACTAATCATACATAAAAGAATTCAGAGAAGATTCAAATATTATTCATAGATAGACTTGATCATAAACCCACAATTCATCGGTCTCAACAAACACACCGCAAAAAGAAGATTACATCGAATAGATCTCCACAAGAGAGGGGGAGAACTTTGTATTGAGATCCAGAAAGAGAGAAGAAGCCATCTAGCTACTAACTATGGACCCGAAGGTTTGAGGTAAACTACTCACACTTCATTGGAGGGGCTATGATGATGTAGAAGCCCTCCGTGATGACGGCCCTCTCCGGCGGAGCTCCGGAATAGGCCCCAAGATGGGATCTCGTGGATACAGAAAGTTGCAGCGGTGGAATTAGGTTTTTGGCTCCTGTTCTGATCGTTTGGGGGTACGTAGGTATATATAGGAGGAAGGAGTACGTCGGTGGAGCACCGAGGGGCCCACGAGGCAGGGGGGCGCGCCCTAGAGGGGTGGGCGCGCCCCCCACCCTCGTGACCGCCTCTTTGACTCCTTGGAGTAGGGTCCAAGTCTCCTGGATCACGTTCGGTGAGAAAATCATGTTCCCGAAGTTTTTATTCCGTTTGGACTCCGTTTGATATTCTGTTTCTCCGAAATACTGAAATAGGCAAAAAATAGCAATTCTGGGCTGGGCCTCCGGTTAATAGGTTAGTCCCAAAAATAATATAAAAGTGGAAAATAAAGCCCAATATAGTCCAAAACAGTAGATAATATAGCATGGAGCAATCAAAAATTATAGATACGTTGGAGACGTATCAGACATCCCCAAGCTTAATTCCTGCTCGTCCTCGAGTAGGTAAATGATAAAAAGAGAATTTTTGATGCGGAGTGCTACTTGGCATAATTTCAATGCAAATCTTCTTAATTGTGGTATGAGTATTCACATTAGGAAGATTCAAGACAAAAGTTCATATTTACATAGAGAATAATAATACTTCAAGCAAACCAACAAAGCAATTATGTTTTCTTAAAGTAACATGGCCATACAAAGTTCATCCCTACAAAATCATATAGTTTAGTCATGCTCCATTTTCATCACACAAGAGTGCTCTCATCATGCACAACCCCGATGACAAGCCAAGCAATTGTTTCATACCTCAATAATTTCAAACTCATAAACTTTCACGCAATACATGAGTGTGAGCCATGGATATAGCACTATGGGTGGAATAGAATATAATGATGGGGGTTCTGTGGAGAAGACAAAAAGGAGAAAGTCTCACATCAACGAGGCTAATCAATGGGCTATGGAGATGCCCATCGATTGATGTTAATGCAAGGAGTAGGGATTGCCATGCAACGGATGCACTAGAGCTATAAATGTATGAAAGCTCAACAAAAGAAACTAAGTGGGTGTGCATCCAACTTGTTTGCTCACGAAGACCTAGGGCACTTGAGGAGGCCCATTGTTGGAATATACAAGCCAAGTTCTATAATGAAAATTCCCACTAGTATATGAAAGTGATAACTCAAGAGACTCTCTATATGAAGAACATGGTGCTACTTTGAAGCACAAGTGTGGAAAAAAAGGAATAGTAGCATTGCCCCTTTTATTTATTTTCTTTTTTTGGGCCTTCTTTTTTTTCTTTGGCCTTTTTTGGGACAATGCTCTATTGAATGATGACCATCACACTTCTATTTATTTACAACTCAATGATTACAACTCGATACTAGAACAAAGTATGACTCTATATGGATGCCTCCGACGGTGTACCGGGATATGCAATGAATCAAGAGTGACAAGTATGAAAAAATTATGAACGGTGGCTTTGCCACAAATACTATGTCAACTACATGATCATGCTAAGCAATATGACAATGATGATGAATGTGTCATGATAAACTGGATGGTGGAAAGTTGCATGGCAATATATCACGGAATGGCTATGGAAATGCCATAATAGGTAGGTATGGTGGCTGTTTTGAGGAAGATATAAGGAGGTTTATGTGTGAAAGAGCGTATCATATCACGGGGTTTGGATGCACCGGCGAAGTTTGCACCAACTCTCGATGTGAGAAAAGGCAATGCACGGTACCGTAGAGGCTAGCAATGATGGAAGGGTGAGAGTGTGTATAATCCATGGACTCAACATTAGTCATAAAGAACTCATATACTTATTGCAAAAATCTACAAGCCATCAAAAACCAAAGTATTACGCGCATGCTCCTAGGGGGATAGATTGTTAGGAAAAGACCATCGCTCGTCCCCGACCGCCACTCATAAGGAGGACAATCAAATAACACCTCATGCTTCAAATTTGTTGCATAACGTTTACCATACGTGCATGCTACAGGACTTGCAAACTTTAACTCAAGCATTTCTCAAATTCACAATTACTCTACTAGCATGACTTTGATATTACTACCTCCATATCTCAAAACAATTATCAAGCATCCAACTTTTCTTAGTATTCAACACACTCAAAATAAAGTTTCACAAATCTTGAATACCAAGCATGTTATTATTAAGAAAATTATCATGCTATTAAGACTCTCAAAATAATTTAAGTGAATCATGAGAGATCAATAGTTTCTTCAAAACAAATCCACCACCGTGCTCTAAAAAATCTAAGTGAAGCACATAGAGCAAAATTATAGCACTCGGAAGATATAAGTGAAGCACATAGAGCAAAACTACTTAGCTCAAGAAGATATAAGTGAAGCACATAGAGTATTCTATCAAATTCTAATTCATGTATGGCTCTCTCAAAAGGTGTGTACAGCAAGGATGATTGTGGCACACTAACAACCAAATACACAAATAATAAAAGATGCTCCAAGCAAAACACATATCATGTTGGTGAATAAAAATATAGCTCCAAGTAAATTACCGATGGAAGTGGACGAAAGAGAGGATGCCTTCCGGGGCATCCCCAAGCTTTGACTTTTTGGTGTCCTTGGATTATCTTGGGTGTGCCATGGGCATCCCCAAGCTTAGGCTCTTGCCACTCCTTGTTCCATAATCCATTACAAGAATTCACCCAAAACTTGAAAACTTCACAACACAAAACTTAAAGGAGAAAACTCGTGAGCTCCGTTAGCGAAAGAAAACAAAAAACCACTTCAAGGTACTGTAATGAAATCATTCTTTATTTATATTGGTGTCAAACCTACTGTATTCCAACTTCTCTATGGATTATAAACTATTTTACTAACCATAGATTCATCAAAAGCAAACAACACATGAAAAACAGAATCTGTCAAAAATAGAACAGTCTGTAGTAATCTGTAGCTAGCGCAATATCTGGAACCCCAAAAATTCTAAAATAAATTTCTGGACGTGAGTAATTTATCTATTAATCATCTGCAAAAATAAATAACTAAATATCACTCTCGAAATAACAATGACAGCAGTTGTCGTGAGTGCTAAAGTTTCTGTTTTTTTAAAGCAAGTTCAACAAGACTTTCCCCAAGTCTTCCCAACGGTTCTACTTGGCACAAACACTAATTAAACACAAAAAACACATCCAAAACAGAGGCTAAATAATTTATTTATTACTAAACAGAATCAAAAAGCAAGGAATAAAAAATAAAATTGGGTTGCCTCCCAACAAGCGCTATCGTTTAACGCCCCTAGCTAGGCATAAAAGCGAGGATAGATCTAGGTATTGCCATCTTTGGTAGGCAATCCATAAGTGGCTCTCATGATAGTTTCATATGGAAATTTTATTTTCTTTCTTGGAAAGTGTTCCATGCCCTTTTTTAATGGAAATTGAAATCTAATATTCCCTTCCTTCATATCAATAATCGCACCAACCGTTCTAAGGAAAGGTCTACCAAGAATAATAGGGCAAGAAGGATTGCAATCTATATCAAGAACAATGAAATCTACGGGCAAATAATTTCTATTTGCAACAATAAGAACATCATTAATCCTTCCCATAGGTTTCTTAATAGTAGAATCCACAAGATGCAAGTTTAGAGAGCAATCATCAAAATTGCGGAAATCTAGCAAATCACACAAAGTTTTGGGGATAGTGGAGACACTAGCACCCAAATCACACAAAGCATAAAACTCATGATCTTTAATTTTAATTTTAATAGTTGGTTCCCACTCATCATAGAGTTTTCTAGGGATAGAAAGTTTCAACTCAAGGTTTTGTTCATAAGATTGCATCAAGGCATCAACAATAGGTTCGGTGAAGGCTTTCTTTTGACTATAAGCATGTGGAGAATTTAGCATGGATTGCAACAAGGAAATACAATCAATTAAAGAGCAACTTTCATAATTAAATTCCTTGAAATCCAATATAGTGGGTTTAGCAACATCTAGATTTTTATTTCTTTCAATCCCACTTTCATCAATTTCATCATAAAGATCTAAATACTTCGAATTTTTAGAACACCTTCTAGGTAAAGGAAGATCATATTCAGTTTCATCAAGATTCATATTGCGAAACAAAGATTTAATAGGAGACACATCAATAACTTTTAGATCTTCATCTTGATTTTCATAGGAATTGGAAGAACACGCTTTAATAAAGGCATCTTTGGAAGCACGCATTCTAGCGATTCTTTCCTTGCACTCATCAATGGAAATTCTCATGGCTTTGAGAGACTCATTGATATCATGCTTAGGAGGAATAGATTTAAGCTTTAAAGAATTAACCTCAAGAGAAATTCTATCAACATTCCTAGCCAAATCATCAACTTTAAGCAATTTCTCTTCAAGCAAAGCATTAAAATTCTTTTGTGAATTCATAAACTCTTTAACACTATTCTCAAATTCAGAGGGCATCTTATTATAATTTCCATAAGTGTTGTTGTAGGAATTCCCATAATTATTAGAAGGATTACTAGGATATGGCCTAGGATTAAAATTCCCTTTATAAGCGTTGCTACCAAAATTATTCCTACCAACAAAATTCACATCCATAGATTCATTGTTATTCTCAATCAAAGTAGACAAAGGCATATCATTAGGATC